>NC_064623.1:228617454-228920484 GCF_023898315.1 Schistocerca nitens
TCAGGATTCTAATACACCATATTATTCCCCACTCTTTTGGATACAAAACCCTACCTTTCAACATAACCTCCGTTGAAAGCGACAGCCTTACACTCCCTTAGTGGCAGGGTACGTATGCCCGTCTAGCACCACTCCACTGGTCGACATCGGAGCCACCGCCCTGTACGATCAATAGCGATCCCATCACCTACATACCGCGTCCTTCATTGGGCCAAACAGAGGGAAGTCGGAAGGTGCGAGGTCCGAACTGTAGGGTGGATGAGGAAGAACAGTCCAACAAAGCGTTGTGAGGTCCTCTCGCGTGCACAGACTTAAGTGAGGCCTTACGTTCTCATGGAAAAGAAGAAGTTCGCATCCCTATAGAGACTAACACGCTCAACACTTTTCTTTAATTACCTGAGGGTAGCGCAACAAATTTCAGAGTTTATCTTTTAAGAAGAAGGACAACAATTTTTATATAACTGGTGCGCAATTCTGTTAAGTGAAGTGAAAGATACAAAAATCGTTTCCAGTAAAAAATCTGTTGACTACAAACGTTTGAAGCGATATCATCTACTCAGCATGAGAGAAACTCATGCCAAAGTCTTTATTTGCATTTTCAGTAACATGGTAGGTCTTGTAAGCGATGATGTCTCTGTCCACGAAGCTTTCCAGTCCAGATACGTTTGGTACACCAGTTCCACCTCGTACAATAGCCACTGTCAACCATCCGTTGCCGTGGGTGAATGTATCGTTAATGTCCATGCTGAAATTCAGTCAGGAAAAGAAAAAAATCGTTATTACGGTCGTCTTCGGTCCCGGGTTCGATCCCCGCCACTGCCTAATTTTTGATAAATAATCAGCATTGGCGGCCGAAGACTTCCGGCATAAGAAGTCAGCCTCATTCTGCCAACGGCCTTGACAAAGAGGGCGGAGGAGCGGATAGAGGTTCAGGGCACTCTCTTGTCCTAGGGGTGGGAAATTGCCCCTAAAGGCGGAAGAATCAGCAATGATCAACGACATCAGGATGCAGAAGGCAATGGAAACCACTGCATTAAAGACACGTAACGTATATCCACAGGACATGTAGCCTGTAATTGAAGAAGTGTCATGATGATCTCTCCATTGGCAAAAGATTCCGGAATAGTCCCCCATTCGGATCTCCGGGAGGGGACTGCCAAGGGGGAGGTTACCATGAGAAAAAGATTGAATAATCAACGAAAGGATAACGTTCTACGAGTCGGGGCGTGGAATGTCAGAAGCTTGAACGTGGTACGGAAACTAGAAAATCTGAAAAGGTAAATGCAAAGACTCAGTCTAGATATAGTAGGGGTCAGTGAAGTGAAGTGGAAGGAAGACAAGGATTTCTGGTCAGATGAGTATCGGGTAATATCAACAGCAGCAGAAAATGGTATAACAGGTGTAGGATTCGTTATGAATAGGAAGGTAGGGCAGAGGGTGTGTTACTGTGAACAGTTCAGTGACCGGGTTGTTCTAATCAGAATCGACAGCAGACCAACACCGACAACGATAGTTCAGGTATACATGCCGACGTCGCAAGCTGAAGATGAACAGATAGAGAAAGTGTATGAGGATATCGAAAGGGTAATGCAGTATGTAAAGGGGGTCGAAAATCTAGTAGTCATGGGCGACTGGAATGCAGTTGTAGGGGAAGGAGTAGAAGAAAAGGTTACAGGAGAATATGGGATTGGGACAAGGAATGAAAGAGGAGAAAGACTAATTGAGTTCTGTAACAAGTTTCAGCTAGTAATAGCGAATACCCTGTTCAAGAATCACAAGAGGAGGAGGTATACTTGGAAAAGGCCGGGAGATACGGGAAGATTTCAATTAGATTACATCATGGTCAGACAGAGATTCCGAAATCAGATACTGGATTCTAAGGCGTGCCCAGGAGCAGATATAGACTCAGATCACAATATAGTAGTGATGAAGAGTAGGCTGAAGTTCAAGACATTAGTCAGGAAGAATCAATACGCAAAGAAGTGGGATACGGAAGTACTAAGGAATGACGAGATACGTTTGAAGTTCTCTAACGCTAAAGATACAGCAATAAGGAATAGCGCAGTAGGCAGTACAGTTGAAGAGGAATGGACATCTGTAAAAAGGGCCATCACAGAAGTTGAGAAGGAAAACATAGGTACAAAGAAGGTAGCTGCGAAGAAACAATGGGTAACAGAAGAAATACTTCAGTTGATTGATGAAAGGAGGAGGTACAAACATGTTCCGGGAAAATCAGGAATACAGAAATACAAGTCGCTGAGGAATGAAATAAATAGGAAGTGCAGGGAAGCTAAGACGAAATGGCTGCAGGAAAAATGTGAAGACATCGAAAAAGATATGATTGTCGGAAGGACAGACTCAGCATACAGGAAAGTCAAAACAACCTTTGGTGACATTAAAAGCAACGGTGGTAACATTAAGAGTGCAACGGGAATTCCACTGTTAAATAGAGAGGAGAGAGCAGATAGGTGGAAAGAATACATTGAAAGCCTCTATGAGGGTGAAGATTTGTCTGATGTGATAGAAGAAGAAACAGGAGTCGATTTAGAAGAGATAGGGGATCCAGTATTAGAATCGGAATTTAAAAGAGCTTTGGAGGACTTACGGTCAAATAAGGCAGAAGGGATAGATAACATTCCATCAGAATTTCTAAAATCATTGGGGGAAGTGGCAACAAAACGACTATTCACGTTGGTGTGTAGAATATATAAGTCTGGCGACATACCATCTGAGTTTCGGAAAAGCATCATCCACACAATTCCGAAGATGGCAAGAGCTGACAAGTGCGAGAATTATCGCACAATCAGCTTAACAGCTCATGCATCGAAGCTGCTTACAAGAATAATATACAGAAGAATGGAAAAGAAAATTGAGAATGCGCTAGGTGACGATCAGTTTGGCTTTAGGAAAAGTAAAGGGACGAGAGAGGCAGTTCTGACGTTACGGCTAATAATGGAAGCAAGGCTACAGAAAAATCAAGACACTTTCATAGGATTCGTCGACCTGGAAAAAGCGTTCGACAATATAAAATGGTGCAAGCTGTTCGAGATTCTGAAAAAAGTAGGGGTAAGCTATAGGGAGAGACGGGTCATATACAATATATACAACAACCAAGAGGGAATAATAAGAGTGGACGATCAAGAACGAAGTGCTCGTATTAAGAAGGGTGTAAGACAAGGCTGTAGCCTTTCGCCCCTACTCTTCAATCTGTACATCGACGAAGCAATGATGGAAATAAAAGAAAGGTTCAGGAGTGGAATTAAAATACAAGGTGAAAGGATATCAACGATACGATTCGCTGATGACATTGCTTTCCTGAGTGAAAGTGAAGAAGAATTAAATGATCTGCTGAACGGAATGAACAGTCTCATGAGTACACAGTATGGTTTGAGAGTAAATCGGAGAAAGACGAAGGTAATGAGAAGTAGTAGAAATGAGAACAGCGAGAAACTTAACATCAGAATTGATGGTCACGAAGTCAATGCAGTTAAGGAATTCTGCTACCTAGGCAGTAAAATAACCAATGACGGACGGAGCAAGGACACATCAAAAGCAGACTCACTATGGCAAAAAAGGCATTTCTGGCCAAGAGAAGTCTACTAATATCAAATACCGGCCTCAATATGAGGAAGAAATTTCTGGGGATGTACGTCTGGAGTACAGCATTGTATGGTAGTGAAACATGGACTGTGGGAAAACCGGAACAGAAGAGAATCGAAGCATTTGAGACGTGGTGCTATAGACGAATGTTGAAAATTAGGTGGACTGATAAGGTAAGGAATGAGGAGGTTGTGCGCAGAATCGGAGAGGAAAGGAATATGTGGAAAACACTGATAAGGAGAAGGGACAGGATGATAGGACATCTGCTAAGACATGAAGGAATGACTTCTATGGTACTAGAGGTATCTGTAGAGGGCAAAAACTGTAGAGGAAGACAGAGATTGGAATACGTCAAGCAAATAATTGAGGACGTAGGTTGCAAGTGCTACTCTGAGATGAAGAGGTTAGCACAGGAAAGGAATTCGTGGCTGGCCGCATCAAACCAGTCAGTAGACTGATAACCAAAACAAAAAACAAAAAAGAAACGGTCGTCTTGATGTACTACGTGAGACTCACATTACTATAGGCCATGGCGGCCGAGCACGGATGATTTCGGAACTGAATCGTAAGTGCAAAAATGTGACTGTTGAATCAACCGTTACTTATCTGAGATTATGTGAACCATGTCAGAAAAAGCAAAAAAACATTGAAAATGGGTGCTGTAGTGAAACTTATCATGCACAGTGAAATGAATTCACGATGTCAAATTGACTTAATCGACATACAGGCAAACCCAGATAATGTAAGTCGAAGTTCATACCTGTATACCGACATCATTTGAGAAAATTTGTTATCCTCTGCGCACTAAATTCGAAAAGGGGTGATGAAGTAGCATATCATCTTTTCGACATTTATGCCACCGTTGGTACCCCAAGTATCCTTCATTCTGATAATGGTAGAAAGTTTCGTAACCAAGTCATTCAAAGCTTATGTGGGATGTGGAATGATATAAAGATAGTCCACGGGAATGCGAGGCATAGTCAGTCTCAGGGATCAGTCGAAAGAACAAATCAAGATATCGGAAATATATTATCAACTTGCATGGAAACGAATGACACTTCAAAATGGTCTGGAGACCTGAGGTTTGTGCAAACAATGAAAAATGGGGTTTATCATGAAGGGATCGGATGTTCACCATAGGAAGGCATGTTCGGGGTTCCAATGAAAATGGGCCTTGCGACCTCAGTTGTTCCATGCGATTTAACAGAAACATGTAAACATTGAAGAAGACTTGGAAACAATGATAAACACCACTTCCACTGACTCACAGGAAATTGGAAATGACGGCTAGGGAACTGATGCCAGTGAATCAAGTAGTGGGACAGCAGAGACGGAGGTGGAAGGCGCGGCTGCATCAGCTGAGGAAGCACCAGAGACAGAGGATTTGACGACACCGGCACCTGCTAGTGGGTGTGACGAGACGCTGACGACTTCCAACAGCGTTAATAAGGTGAATCGGATCCGAGAAGCTGCAAAAAACGGTCTTCAATTGCAGGCAAAGAAAATGAAAGCAGCCTCACGTTACAAAATTCCAAAGTCTTCAGTTGGACGGAATGTGAGAATTAAAGTACCGGATGTAGACAGGGCAAAAATTGATGCACAGTTCATAATAGCAGTAGTGATAAATATTCAAGATGACGAATTTTGTCAACTTGGTACCAAAGCTGGTAAACTGAAGTGGTTGTACACTAGGAACCAATTTACATTGTGCAAGGAAAATTTTATCAATGTCGAAGAAGTAGAAAGAGAAGAAATTAGTCTACGGGAAGTCGTTGTCAAACAATACTTTGTTGGAGGACAAGGGTTCAAAAAAGGACAGTTGCTCAAAAAAGTGTTCGACTAACAAATGATTGAGTAAACCGTCTTCCATATTAAATAATTTGAAATACCACAACAGTCAGCCTTGGTGTAACAAAAATTAACGTTACAAGGTAACAGTTTTTACAAAATGTCTCACTAATATGGAATACTGCTCATTATAACAATGTTGGTATGTATTAGTGTTCAAAATAGATAAATTACAATAAATACAACCTATTTCAATAAACTGCTAAGCCAACTTTTTTAATGAGTACAATTTTACCAATTGGTACTGGTAAATCCTAAGATTTACCAACGTATCTCGGTATAAGTTCGAAATCTATGCATATAGCAAGAAATTTCGGACTTTTACCACACCGTGATTATAAATCTTACGTTTCAGCAGTTACTTCTAGACTTTCCCCCTCATCTTACTTTTACAGTGATACTGGCGCTGTTACGGCCACAGCAACGAACGTCTCCTGGGAGTCCAGTAGCTCGTCACCGATGCACCGCTGCCGCTTTATTGTAATCATCGCACACTCATACTGAGAATGGGACACAGAAATTGCTTCGCCACTGCATAATACCGGTCCTCTGCCGACGCCTCTCCAAGGCACTAATCCGGCCCTCAGGAATTGCCTCGCTGTTAGGCGGGTGCCGGGCTATTGCGTATGCGTCGACGACATTCTCGGAGTCCTTCTGGTAGTGTACGACTGTTGTAACTGACAATTTGAAAGTTTTTACAAATTTTCTTTACGTGTCTACATGGAAATGACTGAATAACAACGAAAAGTCACAAAGCCAGTAAGAATTTTCTTCTACAGGCAACAAAAGATAACTTCTAAGCTTCCCACAAGAGTCCGCGGTAACACACATACACTTAATTCCAAATCCTATTCCGATGGCGAAGACGTAGTCATCCGTGGAAACGTCCTGGAGGTCGGTATTCGGCGTGAACTGACGTCTGGTGCTGTTTCTAGCCTATAAACAGTATTGGCCAGCCAATCAGATGTTGGTGTAGTAATACTTTCTGCAGGCCATCTCGAATTCCCTCTGCAGGAAGTAGTACGCGGAAGAGCCGGAGCGGCACAGGGGAATGAGCACCATTGTAGCCCGGTGCCGTAGGCCGATCGGCAGCTAAGTCGTCCTGAAGCAGGCGGTGGAAACCGGCCGCCGGTGAGTAGGGCGCCGCCTTCCGTGCGATGCGGAGGGAACGTCGTAGTGGTGGCGGTTGTGAGGCGACTGTGGGCTGGGCAAGCAGCATGGGAACTTCCGCATCGTCCAACTGGGGCGGCGCCGAAGAGCGGCCGGGAAGTGGATCCTGGGGAAGGTCCCGGGTTGGCCCAGGTCCAGAGGGGGCAGCGGCGGCGTGGGGCTAACAGCCGGCGGCTGCTGGCCATTTCCTGGAAGATCCCCCACTAACAGAGGAGAGGGCAGCAACATAGGCCTCACGAAAGGGGCTGGCAACGGGAAATAGAGAGAAGCCGGCGTTTGGGGCTGCAGCTGGTCGAGAAAACGAGGACGGAGTTTGTTGTGGTGACACGAAACCACCCTGTCGTCCAGGCAGACGTCGAACAGTTGTCGACCACAGGGCCAAAGAACGACCCCCAGCAGCCAGTGGGGCTGGGACCCGAAACTGCGCGCCCCCACAGTGGAGCCGGATGAATATCTGGAAGCGATGAGCTGTGCGCGAGGTGCCACCTGCAGCAGGAGGAGACGGAGTAGGGTCCGAGCAGTTCAGCTGGACTCTTGTCACCCACCGGTGTGGTCCTGTAGGAACTGAGAAACAACTTAAGTGTCTTCCAGAGAACGGTCTTCTCTGTACTTTTGCATCTGAGTTTTAAATGTGTGAACAAGGCGCTGTGCCCCGTCATTGGATTGTGGATGAAAAGGTGGGGTAAAGACGTGGTGGTTACCATGATCATGGCAGAATTTGGCGAACTTTTGACTGCGAAATTGTGGGCCATTATCAGTGACCAAGGTGACGGGAAGGCCTTCAATGGAAAATATTTTGGGCAGGGCCACGATAGTAGTCTCCGTGGTGATAGAGGAGCATCGGACAATGAAAGGGGAGTAGGCGTCCGTGACAAGCAATGGGTAAGCACCGAGGAAGGGTCCCGCAAAATCCACATAGATGCATTCCCATGGGAGGGAAGTGGCCGGCCAGGATTGGAAGGACCGGCGTGGAGCAGGAAGGTCCTGGGTACACTACTCTTAAACCCAGACCTTCATGTCTACCATCATGCCGACCTAGAAGACATGGCGATGTGGGAGGGTTTTCGTCTGGGAAATACCCCACTGACCTTGATGTAGGATGTTGAGAATCTGGGACTCCAGGGACGTTGGTACGATGACTCGTGGATTGGCGTCATGTTCCACATGGAGGAGCACCCTGTCGATGGCCACCAGTTGATGGCGGATGGAGAAAAAGAATGGGAGGTCAGCCCGGGCGCGAGGAGAGGAAGCATCGGCCAGCTGTGGAGTACATAGCGGTGCACCACTTACAGGAGCGGGTATGTGGCCGTCGCGGCGGCCACCCGCGCAGCTGTGATGTTGAATGCCGCCAACGCCGCGTGTATGTCTTCATCGACCTGAAAAATTGGGACGTCCAACGAATCGAATGCCAAATCCTGGCTGGATGGGAGCCGAGGCTAGGCATCGGCTTTGGCATGCTGGGCGGTGAGCCAGAAATGGATGGTGTATCTAAACCTGAAAGGAATATGGCCCTTCGCTGCAGGTCGTGGGAAGTCTTCGTGGGTAATCGGGCTGCTGGTGAAAATAAGGCCACGAGGGCCTTATGGTCAGTGATTAAACGAAAAGACATACCGTAAAGGTATCGGGGGAATTTGGTACAGGCAAAAACGAACACGCGGGCCTCCTTCTCAATTTGGGAATATTTGCATTGGGCCTCCATAAGGGATTTAGATATGTATGCCACTGGGCGTTCTGATCCATCCAGTAGACAGTGTGAAAAGACAGCCCCAACACCATAGTCTGAGGCGTCCGTAGCCAAGAAAAGATGAAGAGAGGGGTATACGGCATGAGACACTCCACCAAGCGCAACCGCCCCCTCCCCCCCCCCCACCCCAGCCGCTTGAAGGTTCGGAAACCCGATTCACAAGCCGGGGACCAATGAAAAGGCATGGTCTTTCAGCATAGGCGATAGAGGGGCGCCGCAATGTGAGCGGCGGAGGGAATGAGCTTTCTATAGTAAGCAATTTTACCAAGGAAAGATCGCTCAGACAAGGAAGGGCCTCTATAGCAGCGACATGGGAGGAGGTAGGAGATATGCCACTTCAGGAAATTTTGTAGGAGATAGCAGGTTGAAAAAAGGAGCATTTAGCAAAGTTGCGTTTTAGGCCCACAGTCTGCAGACGCAGCAACAATTGTCACAGATGACTGAGATGTTCACTCGTTGTACGGCTGGTGATGACGATGTCGTCGAGGTAGTTGATACATCCAGGCACATCTTGCAAGAGCTGTTATAATTAATGCTAAAATATGGCTGGTGGACTAGCGATGCCATACATGAAGAGTTTCAACCGGAACAGCCCAAACGGTGTGTTGATGACGGCCACGTGAGTAGAAGGCTAATCAAAAGGAATTTGGAAGTAGGCCTTAGCAAGATCGATCTCCGAAAAAAATTGGCCTCCGGCGAGCTCGGAGAACTGGTCTTCAGGACGGGGAAGGGGATAAACCTGTAGCTGAGGGTTTAGCGTAGCCTTGAAGCCACCACAAACCCAAAGACACCCAGCTGGTCCCTTGAGGACGACCAAGGGTGGCGCCCACGAGCTGTAACAGACCGGTGTGATGACTCCCTCCATGGTGAGACGGTCCAGTTCCTTTTTAAGAGGATGTTGGAGGGCGAGGGGAACCTGTTGAGCCCAGAAGTACTTCTTGGGGGGGGGGGGGGGGCAGATGGTTTCAGCTGGAGTGATGCCTGAAAATCTTGAGCACAGCCGATGCCCGGCAAGAAGAGGTCCTGGAATTATATGCACAAGGTATTGACTGCCAGAAATGGAACCTGGGAAGACATCAGATGAACACTGTCGTCAATGGCGAAGCCAAAGGCACGGAAGGTATTCAACCCAAAGAGGTCCACAGTGGCTGCATTGTTGACCACAAGGAAGGTAATTTCCTGGCGAACTGATTTATATGGGACAGAAGCCACGAACTGTCCCAAGAGAGCGATCGCTTGCTTATTATAAGTAAGGAGGCACCATGGTGTGGGCGCCAGAGGGGGCGCCCCAATCTTTGCATAAAAGGAATAGTTGATCAGTGAGACCACAGCTCCAGTATCCACCTACATCTGCAGCGGCCGACCATTGACCTGAACATTGATCATCAGCTTGGAAGATCCCGAAGCTCCTGGTTGACGTCCATGGGTAGAGGCCCCCGACTGTCATTGGTCAGAGGAGGAGGAGGAGGAGGAAGCAGACCAAACTGACATGTCCGTTACGGGTACACACTATAGAATACGCCCGCCTGTCAGGGCAGTCTTCCCGTGCATGGTCCTGAAAGCATCGTGTGCAGGACAGCAGCCTGAGGGGCTGGTGATGCTGGCGAGGGCGCGGGGGCCTCTGTGCACCGGCGATCCTCGCCGGACCTGCGTAGGCGGCCGAGGGTGCCAAGTCCTGGACAGGGCGGCTGCTGTGCTGAACCTGACGGCCGGCTCCCCTCATCGGAACGAACGGCGGCAACGTCGTCGACCTCTGCCAGCGATGCGACGGGCTCCGAGGCGTCGTGGGTTCGGAGGGACGCCACTTGCGCCCAGGTTTCCAAACGCTTGTCGGCCGCCGTAGACTTCGTACTTGAATGCCAGATCAGTGATCTGGTCCAGAGCAGGATCGTCCAATGTGAGGGCGTCGCGTCGGAAAGTCGCGTCAGGAGCGGCCTGGATGAGGTGGTCGCGGACCATCTCGTCAGTGTAGGATTCTTTGGAGACCCGTGTGGTGAAGAGACACTTCCGGCTGAGACCTTGCAGTTCCACTGCCCATTGGCGACAGGATTGGCCTGCCTTCTTGCAGCACTTGTAGAATTCGACCCGGGCAGGTAATATGTGGAACCGTCGATGGTAGCAAGCCGTGAGAACCTCACAAATCTGGGAGAAAGTCGGAGAATCCGCAGGTCGAGGTTGTAGTTTCGTCAAGAGAACATACACTTTGGACTGGATCCAGGACAAAAAGTAGGAACGACGAGCTGCCACTTGGACAAACTGGTGGATGTGAAAATGCTGCAGGAGCCCCTTCTCGTATGTTAGCCAGTCTTCAGTATCCTCGTTGACGGCGGGGGCAGTGGAACCGGCAAACAGTTGAAAACATTGTAGTAAGTCGTGCACACTTTGGATCAGCTGCTGAAGCACTATTTCCGGCATGATGAAGGCACACGCAAGCACAAACTCGTCGCCACTTGTGTTGTAACTGACAATTTGAAAGTTTTTACAACACAACTTTTATTTACGTGAGTCTACATGGAATTGACTGAATAACAACGAAAAGTCACAAAGCCAGTAAGAATTTCCTTCTACAGGCAACAAAAGATAACTTCTAAGCTTCCCACAAGAGTCCGAGGTAACACACATACACTTAATTCCAAATCCTATTCCGATGGCGAAGACGTATTCATCCGTGCAGACATCCTGGAGGTCGGTCGGCATTCGGCGTGAACTGACGTCCGAGGCTTGTTCTAGCCTTTAAATAGTACTGGCGAGCCAATCAGATGTTGGTGTAATAATACTTCCTGCAGCCATCTCGAACTCCCTCTGCAGGAATGTCTGTTTCCAAAACAGCCAATGTTTACGATTTCTTACTCTTTGGGGATAGACAACCTCGGTAATGTGTGGCGTTGTGTTGCCGGCTCGAAGTGGCTACCTTGGTGACGGCGTCACAACGACTATGATACTAGCGCGACTATGGTCACCGTATGGAACCTCTCTAGCGAATCCAGTAGCATGTAACACAGATTGACCGCTGCCCATTTATGTAACCCACGCACTGTCAGATTGAATATGCAACACAGAAATTGCGACATTGCATCTTACAGGCTCTCTGCCACCGCATCGAGAAGACACTATGGTGCCCTCAGATCTGATTGTCCATGACACAGATGCTCCGCTAATGCACATGGCTTGAGAACATTTTTGCTGTCATTTTGCTACTGTATATCTATGATACTGGCGTGACACTCGTCTACGATCACCGAATGGAACTTCCCCTGGGTGTGCAGTAGCTTGTAACCGACGAACAAATGCCACATTATTATAAGCGTTGCATTCTGAGATTGACGAAGGCACAAAAAAATGTATTCCGCAATGCATTCTATAGGTTCTCTGTGACGATTCTCCAAGATACTAATGCTGCCATTAGGGTTATACAGCTCAAGAGACGGGTTCTACGCTATTGCATATGGCTCGCGGACAATTTTGGAGTAATTTTGCTAGTGTATACCTATGACACAGAGGTGGCACGCGACTACAGTCACCGAATAGAAACTCACCTGATTGTGCAGCAGCTTGTGATAGACGAACAGTTGCTACTTCATTATAGGCGTTGCATTCCCACATTGACGATGGGACAAAAAAATTTCTTCCCCATCGCATTCTACGGGCTCTCAGCGATGATTCTCCAAGACGCTAATGCTGCCCTTAGAGGCCGATTGTTCATTAGGCGGCAGGTGGACCATTCTACATGGCTCGCGGACAATTTTGGATTCATTCTGTAGTGTTGGCAGAAAAGCCAACACTGTTTTTCTAGAGGCGGCCGAAATGCACGCGTTTAATTACACGCTGACTGGCGTGAGGTCTGGAACAGGACAATGTCTTGAGAATTGCAATAAAGTACGAAATTCTTGTAATACTTAACTTTAATCCATAATTGTAGAACATCGCTCTTGATGATACATTAATAGAATCTCAATATCAATTGAATACGGCGCCTTGCTAGGTCGTAGCAAATGTAGCTGAAGGCTATGATAACCATCGTCTCGGCAAATGAGAGCGTATTGGTCAGTGAACTGTAGGTGGACCAACTGGGCGAGTGCCAGGACGTCTCTCTAGACTAGACCTGCCGTGTGGTGGCGCTCGGTCTGCGATCACTGACAGTGGCGACACGCGGCCGATTTAAAGGCTACCACCTAGCAAGTGTGGTGTCTGGCGGTGACACCACACATTCTGCTGGTGCATATCTATGATACTGCCGTGGCACTCAATTACGATCAACGAATGACACCTCCCCTTGGTGTGCAGTAGCTTGTAACCGACGAAGAACTGTCACATTATTATAAGTGTTGCATTCCGACGTTGAGGATGGGACAGAAAAATTTCTTCGCCAGTGCATTCTATTGGCTCCCTGCGACGATTCTCCAAGACGCTAATGCTGCTCTTAGAGGCCGATTGATCATTAGGCGGCTGGTGTGCTATTCCATATGGCGCGCGGACAATTTTCGATTCATTCTGCTTGTGTATATCTATGATACTGGCATGGCCCTCATCTATGATCACGGAATGGAACCTTACCTGGGAGTGTGCTATCGTGTAATCGATGATCAGATGCCACTTTATTATAAGGGTTGCATTGTGACAATGAAGATAGGACGCAAAAGGCTTAGAAAATTCATTCTAAAAGGTTCTCTGCGACGATTTTCCAAGACGCAAATAATTCCTTAATATTCGATCGTTGATTATACAGGTTCTGCGACATTGCATATGGCTTGCGGATACATTTGCATTCTGCTAGTGTATATCTACGATACTGTCGTGGCACTGATCTACGATCACGGAATGGAACCTGCCCTAGGAGTGCAGTAGCGTGTATTCGCGGATCAGCTGCCACATTATTACAAGCGTTGCATTGTGATATTGACGACAGGACACGTAAGGCTTAGAAGATTCGTTCTAAAGGCTCTCTGCGACGATTCTTCAAGACGCTAATAATTCCTTAATATTCGATCGTTGATTATACAGGTTATGCGATATTGCATATGGCTTGCGGATACATTTGCATTCTGCTAGTTTATATCTGTTCGCTGCTCCTGGTCTCGCGGTAGCGTTCTCGCTTCCCGTGCTCGGAGTCCCGGGTTCGATTCCCGGCGGGGTCAGGGATTTTTCCTGCCTCGAGATGACTGGGTGTTCTTGTGCAGTCATCATCATCATTCATCCCCATCACGGTCGGAGGAAGGCTATGGCAAACCACCTCCACTAGGAGCTTGCCCAGTAAAGCGGTGCGGCTCTCCCGCATCGTTCCCCTACGCTCTGTAAAGAAGCATGGGACTTCATTTCATTTTTCCAGTGCATATCTATGATACTGACCTGGCACTGAACTACGATCACGGAGTGGAACCTACCCTGGGAGTGTATTAGCTTGTATTCGACGATCAGCTGCCGCATAATGTAAGTGTTGCATTCTGACATTGACGATAGGACTCAAAAGGCTTCGAAAATTCATTCTATACTCTGCGGCGATTCTCGAAGACACTAGTACGGGCTTACGGTTCGATCGTTGATTAGGCGATTTCTGCGATATTGCATATGGCTCGCGGAGAAATTTGAATTCTGTTAGTGTAAATCTATGATACTGTAGAGGCACTCAACTACTATCACGGTATGGAACCTACCCTAGGAGTGCAGTAGCGTGTAATCGAATAGCAGCTCCCACATTATTATAAGCGTTGCATTGTGACACTGACGATACGACACAAAAGCTTAGAAAATACATTCTAAAGGGCTCTCTGCAACGATTCTCCAAGATGATAATACTTCCTTAATATACGATCGTTGATTATACAGGTTCTTCGATATTGCATAAGGCTCGCGGACAAATTTGCATTATGCTTTTGTGTATACCTGTTATACTGGCGTGGCACTCAGCTACGATCACCGAATGGAACCTCCCCCGTGTCTGCAGTAGCTTGTAACCGACGAGCAGCTGCCACATTATTATAAGCGTCGCATTTTTGGACCGTTTTGCTGGAGATGCCCACTTTCGTTGCATATGTGACAAGTCAAAGTCTGTCCATTGTAAATAACGTGCGCTTTGTTACCATAAACCAAAATATGAGATGGAACGTTATGTTTGACATGCATATCGACAGAACGAACACCACTAAAGTATTCCAGTCTATCCTGGGTTCACCATCGTTCATTACGAAATTGCTTGATGACTTTGTATTTACATAATACGTCTTTTAAGTAGGGTAACTCGGGGTGAGTTGGACCACTGGGTGAGACGGACCAGTGACGTATTTCGTGAATGCGCCGCTAGAGAGCAGCACCTTTCACTTGTGAGTAAGCAAAAGTGTTTTTGTCATTATCGTCTTAGTTCAGAAGAAAAATCACATTTTCTGTTTTGGTAAGTTGAAAAGTTTTATCACGCAGTTACGTTCTTTTAGTATTATGGCACAGTTTGTACAGTATTTCTGTAGTTTCATTACTAAAAGCTTGACAAATGTGTTGGCATATACCTAATCTAAAATGGCCACCGATCTCTAAAACTGCAGACTGAAATCGGGTTGGTCCATCTCTCCCAGACAATCGGGGTAGATGGACCACAATTAAATATATCTTAATTGACTATGTAAATTACATTAATATTTTAAAAATTGATCGAATAACATGTTTTTGCCTAGGTGGTATTTTTCTCTATCAGAAAAATGCCAACTAATTTCAAAAGGACCGGATCTTGTGAGCGAGGCAAATGGACCGAAGATGGATTGATGAAGGCCATACATGCTGTGTGGGATAATATTATGGGTGTCAATGCTGCAGCTAAAGCTTTTGGTGAACCTAAAACTACATTGAAAAGAAGACTGCAGTCAAAAAATTATTCTAAGGATAGTATGGGACCTCGGCCTTTACTGGGTATTGAGAATGAACGAAAAGTCATCGCTCACATTAAGAAACTTCAAGAGCGAGGTTTTGCACCATGTAGAGATTCGGTAAGGAGTATGGCATTTGAATTAGCTGAAAGGCTAAATGAACAACATACTTTCAATAAGGAATTAAAAAAGGCTGGTTACGATTGGCTTCATTCCTTTCTTAGACCTAATCCCAATATAGTTGTAAGAAGAGCGGAAGGTGTGTCAGCTGTTCGAGCCAAAGCGATGAATAAAGACACTGTGAAAGAGTATTTCAAGCTTCTTGCAACTGTCATGCGCGAAAA
This sequence comes from Schistocerca nitens, assembly GCF_023898315.1. Lineage (NCBI taxonomy): Eukaryota > Metazoa > Arthropoda > Insecta > Orthoptera > Acrididae > Schistocerca > Schistocerca nitens. The sequence continues at coordinate 228,633,012 of NC_064623.1, forward strand.
CGAATGGTTTGGCAAACCAGGCCACATCTACGGTATGGATGAAACTAGGCTGCAGCTGAACAACAAACCTGGCAATGTTTTAGCAATAAAGGTTCAAGAAACGTTGCGTCAGTCACGCCTGGCGAGAAAGGAGAGACAATTTCTGTTCTTTGTTGTGTCAATGGCGAAGGAACATTTCTCCCTCCCTTTTCCATAATGAAGGGGGAAAACCTAAAGCAGCAATTTATGGATGGAATGCCACCTGGTGCAATTGTAAGAATGTCTGAAAAATCTGCATATGTAAACAGTTCTGTTTTCCTGGATTGGTTCAAATGGCTCTGAGCACTATGGGACTTAACATCTTAGGTCATCAGTCCCCTAGAACTTAGAACTAGTTAAACCTAACTAACCTAAGGACATCACACACATCCATGCCCGAGGCAGGATTCGAACCTGCGACTGTAGCAGTCGCGTTCCTGGATTGGCAAATAAACCATTTCACTCCCAGGAAAGCAGCAGGACAAGTACTGTTAATACTTGATGGACGTCTCACATAAGCTGTTTGAAAATTTTAGGGTTTGCAGAGGAACAAGGGATTATTTTAGTGAGTCTACCTCCATATACATCCCACTGATTGCAACCGTTGGATCGAACATTTTTCAAATCACTGAAAAACTATTTTTACAAAGCTTGCAACAATTTCTTGATAAATAATCCAGGGAGGAAAATAAACCGTTTGGAAAACTACTAAATTCAGCGTGGGCTAAATCAGTCACCGTCGAAAATGGTACAAGTGTCTTCAAGGCATGTGGAATAATTCCACTGAGTATGTCTGCAATCTCCGACTGCGCTTTTTTGTCGGAAGTTGAGTCAGTGCCAACAAATATAGGAGCTGAATCTAGCACTCAAGCCAGCCAACCAGTTCACAGCTCATCAACAAACCTAGCGATCCCAAGCACGTCAAAAGAGCTGAGTTCCTCCTCCGACACAACTTCAAACACCACTCCTACGAAATCCCAGACTTCCACGATTACTACGTCAAAGCTAACCACACCGACGTCTAAGCAAACACCGACAAAGCTTTTGGAAGAAATATCACCTGTTCCTTCTATTGACAAAGCACTAAACTTTGCTGAAAATATTAAAAGTCTAAAGGGAAAGAGGGATGAGAAAAGAAAGGCAACAGAAAAAAGGGAACAAAAACTAGCAACAAAGCAGAGAACTAGGGAGGAGAAAAAGAGACCCAAGAAACGACAAAAGGAAAATGCTGCAAACAGTCCACCATGTTCATCAGATGCAGAAAGCTGCAACACTGAAGACTGTAGAAGATACTGAAAATAGCTTTGATGAACGGAATGAATATGAATGTGTGGTGTGTGGTGAAATATATTACGAAACCAACAAGAAAGACGATTGCATTCAGTGTATTTCTGTTCACGATGGTGACAAGAACGTTGTTCATCATTTGCTAATAAGTGTAACAGCTGAGGAAGGAGAAAAGTATCCTACAGTTTGCACAAAATCTACAAATAAATGAAAATCCAGTGTTCGCCTACTATTTACAAAAAACTGATAAAATGGTTTCGGTCTGAAACGCCTTACTGTATTCATTACTACATATTCCAATAAAAATATGTGATTTCCATTCACTCTTTTCTTCAGGTGTAGCAATTATTTACGTGGTCCATCTCACCCATACGGCTACTGGTGAGATGGACCGCTGATGTATATTTTTATTTCGTTGTGTTACTTACACTTTGAGTGGGAGGACCTCAATAATGTACTGTATGTAAGTTTATATGACAATCTATAGGAAAATGCTGCCAGAAGTTAAAAAAAAATTAAAACCGATGAATTTCACCCTAAAGAAAAAAAGTGGTCCAACTCTCCCTGAGTTACTCTAGCAGTTTTCTACCTCCGGGGGCAAATCAAATACTCTGACTTGTTTATAATCAAGATCAGGATATGAAATTGTAACTGTACTCACCGAATTATCGCGATGGAGGAATGCAGCTTTTCCTTCAAATTTCTGAAAATCCATTGCAGCACCAACGGGGAAAGCAGCTTCACAAAAGAATAGTATTGCTCCAAGTCGTAATAAGCAGTGTGCGTCCGATCCGAAGTAATGCCAACAACGTCAACGATTCAGTCATGAATATCCAGTGAATCTGGCTAAACGTTACGGGTTGCTTTGTCAAATCCAAATCTTAGGGTAAGCTTTCTGGGAAACATGTCTGCCACGTCAGCAGTTAACAGCACGCGAAAAGAAGGAAACTAAAATGCTGCATCACCACAATCACAATTTTATACAACAATGTAACGCAGAGACTGAATAGAAGGTAGCAACATCCAAACGGAAGTGCCATAACGCGTCCGCTCAGGACGGCCGCAAAACCCGCTATTCTGATCCCAGACAAAAGAAACTGTTTTGTAATTTCTGGTCGAAAGATTATGATCGCTAGTGGAAAGCGCTTAAAGTTGAACTGTCTGTAATACAACTATATCTTTAAATTATTTCTCAATACGAACCAAACTGCGATCTCTGTTTACGTTACTAACAAGGGAACCTCCCCATCGCACCCCCCTCAGATTCAGTTATAAGTTGGCACAGTCGATAGGCCTTGAAAAACTGAACACAGATCAATCGAGAAAACAGGAAGAAGTTGTGTGGAACTATGTAAAAATAAGCAAAGTATACTAACTGAGTAGTCCATGGGCAACATAGGCAACATCAAGCGGGATACGAGCACAGGCCCGCCGTGGTCCTGTGGTTAGCGTGAACAGCTGCAGAGCGAGAGGTCCTTAGTTCAAGTCTTCCCTCGACTGAAAATTTTACTTTCACAAAGTTATGATCTGTCCGTTCGTTCATTGACGTCTCTGTTCACTGTAATAAATTTAGTGTCTGTGTTTTGCGACCGCACCGCAAAACCGTGCGATTAGTAGACGAAAGGACGTGCCTCTCCAATGGGAACCGAAAACATTTGATCGCAAGGTCATGGGTCAACCGATTCCTCCACGGGAAAACACGTCTGATATATTCTACACGACACTGGTGACGGCATGTGCGTCACATGACAGGAATATGTTGTCGACCCACCTAACTTGCACACTAGGCGAATGGGTAAAAAGATTCTTCTACCTTGCCCGATTTAGGTTTTCTTGTGGATGTGATAATCACTTCCAAAAAATTGATGAAAACATAAGAGTGTGTCACATAAACTTCAACAAATGAATGCAACAGTTTCACATTCGCACAGTTTTCTCTGTGCCCTGTCAAAACATATGTTTTTAAGATTTTCAAATGTTTCCGTGTGTAGACCGTCAAATCCTGCAAATGTCCAAGCAAATCTGAACATGTCCTGGAATTTTGCACAGCGAAGTTATGTGTGAGTGCCTGAACTCTGATAATTGTCTGAAAATAAAAAGTTTTCACCCCAGGGAAGAGTTGAACCAATGACCTCTCGTTCCGCAGCTGCTGACGCTAACCACGCGACCACGACGCTCCTGTGCTCACATCCTCCTTGATGTTGCCTATGTTTCCTATGGACTGCTTAGTTTGTATATTTTGCTTATTTTTTCATAGTTCCACACAACTTCTTCCTGTTTTCTCGATTGATCAGTGTTCAGTTTTTCAAGGCCTATCGACTGTGCCAACTTGTAACTGAATCTGAGGGGGGTGCGATGAGGAGGTTCCCTTGTAAGCAAAGATACTCACTCATTGGACGGGTGCTATGCTACTGCATATGGGTTCGGGACATTTTTGGAGTGATTTGCTAGTGTACATCTATGATACTGGCGTAGCACGCGGCTACGATCACGCCATGGTAAGTCTCCTGGGTGTCCAACAGCTTGTAACCGATGAACTTGTGCCGCTTCATTATCAGCCTCGCACCCTGACTTTGACTATGGGACAAAGAAATTTCTTCGCCTTTGATTACTACAGCCTCGTCATTAGCGTCTCCCGAAGACGCTAATGAAGCCTTCATAGTTCATTAGACGGGTGCTGTGCTATGGCATGTGGCTTCAGGACTTTTTTGGAGTTATTTTGTTAGTGTATATCTATGGTACTGGCGTAGCACGCGGCTACGACCACCGCAGGCAACCTCTCCCGTGTTTTAAGTAGTTTCTTTGTATGTTTGTATGTTGTCAGCGGTATAGACCGCATTAATAACTCTGACTATAAAATTACCAAATATGCAGCAACCAGGCGCAGAATCATGTTTTATTTATTCGCTTTTGCGGCATATTTGGTAATTTTATGGTTTGCGGTCGCTGCACGACTTGGGAACCACATGGAGCTCACGATTCATAAACTCTGACAGTGCTGTGCGCCCTCTGTAAGAGACTCGCTGTCATGGAAGTTGGAGGTTAGAGGCCTCAAGCGTAGGCGCAGGCGGACGATCTGGACGTGTGTGTCCGACATGGAAATGTAATACTGTTGACGTTTATACAATTTTTGGAACTGGATGTCAACGATTATATACGTTGTTAACTGGATGTCACATTATCAACGTAAAATTTGCTAAATACATTGTTCGCTCTGAAACAAAATCTTTCCTTTGCTAACCACATGCCTATTAGTAGTTAGAGGCTTCAGTAGTTAGAATCTTTTATTTAGCTGGCTGTATTGGTGCTTGCTGTATTTCTGCAGTCAGTGTAATGAAGATTTTCTGTGATGTAAGTAACTTATGAAATGTATGGGCTATTGTTGGATTTCTTCTTATTCACAGCTACTCTTTTGTGTTAACTAATAGTCAGATTGCGTTATCGTTGTATATTGTGGGTAATAAATGAATAAGTTTGAGTTGTATTCGTCAGAAACAATTCTGTTGGTCAGAAATTAAATGATAAAAATATAGCAAATTGACAGTGCATTCAATTTCACTCAGCAGTTTCAGAATTAAATTTAGAAGTTTTAACTTCCCAGTTATTTGAGTTTAAGTAAAAAATTTGTAAAGAAGTTTCAGAGGGTCCAGTACCTTGTGACAGATGCTCTTTTGTCTATTTATTATAAGTCTCGCATCCTGACATTGACGATGGGGCACAGAAATTTCTTCGCCACTGGATACCACGGGCGCTCTGCCGACGTCCTTCCAAGACACTCATGCTGCCCTGTGCGCTGCTTGTTCATTGGACGGGTTCTGCACTGTTGCATATGAGCGTGGATCATTTTTTGAGTCATTTTGTTTGCGTATGCCTGTGACACCAGCGTGGCGCTCGGCTACCATCACCGCAAGGAACCTCTCCAGTCTCCAGTAGCTTTTGACTGATGCACTTTTGCCGCCATATTATAAGCCTCCCACCCTGACATAGACGATGGGTCACAGTAATTTCTTCGCCATTGCAGACTATGGGCCATCTGCCGTCGCGTCTCCGAGACGCTAACGCTGTGCTAAGGGACTGCATCTCCATGTGACGTGTCGTTCCTATTCTATATAGCTCCAGAACATTTTTTTCTGTCATTCTCCTAGAGTACATCTATAATACTAGCGCTGGCATTAGGTTACAGTCAGCGGATGGAACCTCTGCTGCGTTTCCAATAGCTTGTAACCTATGAACTGCTTGCAGTCTACTGTGACCTTCGTAGACTCACATTGACGAAGGGGCACGGAGATTTCTTCGGCATTGCATGCCACCGGCTCCGTGCCGACGTCTCTCCACGTTGCTAATACTGCCCTCCATCAGACGGCTGCCGTGCTGTTGCAAACCCCCCAAAGACATTGCCGGAGTCGTTCCGCTATAATACCGGCGCTGGCTCTCAGCTACGGCCACCGCGTGGAACCTCAGCAGCGTGTAACCGATGCACCGCCGCAGGTTCACTGTAACCCACTGCCCTCAATAATTGCCTCGCCAGTAGAAGGGTGCTGCGCTATTGCTTTTGCCGCGAGGACGTTTTCGGACTCATGCTGCAAGAGTATATGTACGATACTGGCGCAGGCATTCTGCTCCCTGACGCGCTATTGTGGATACGTTGTCGCATAGCTTAGCCTTCGAACAGTGTCGCAGCCTGTGTGGGAATCTTGTCATAGACGGGCGTTCGTGGAGGGCACATGTATGTTTCTTGGTCAATGATAGTTTACTGTTTTATGAGGCTAATGTCGGTCGCATAAGTGTTTAATCACTTAAAGACATGGGTAGCATGGGTGGTTAAATACCAATTTCCAGTGTGAAATTTCGAACACTACTTGTCGAATACAGCAGTGTGGCGAGTTTAGTGTACCGTAGAAAAATAAATAATCACTCTCTTTTTACGATAACTGCTTTTCAGCATTACCTAACAGAACGTTTTATGAACAAAAAAATGTGATTGATGAAACACTCATTGATAGCTACAATTAAACAGGTAGCAGTAAAAAATCCAAGCACTAATCAAAGTCATTTATAAAGTAGCCGAAGGCCATCTTATAATGTGACGTGTGAGTAGGGACTGTAGTAACAGGCGGAACAACAGTACAGCATAGTGAGAGGGGGATCTTAGAAAGGGGACAACTAGTTCGAAGCAATTTTATGTAGTGATCGGATGTGCCTCTTAAGTTACATAACAAATAAATTTTTATTACGCAGAATTTTACTTGAGTGATAGCACATATCCGACTGACGTACGTACCACTTCAAAGCTTGTCTTCCATCTGCGTCGGAGGGTCACATGAGGTCCTCGTACTAATTCTGCACCAGGTACAGCGCACCAGAGCTCTTTTAGAGGGCGGCTAACATTTCTTCTGGTGAGCCTACCAATTAAAATTTACAGTGCATCTCATATTTTAATATTCAGTATTGAAATTAAGCATGCTTACAGTCTGAATAAAAATACGGATTTTAGAGAGTAATGAGGCAACCAGCAACATTCCAAATGAAAAGAAAGAAGATGCGTCGACTGCGTGCGTTCCTTGCGACGACCAGATAATCCCTCCCACTCTCTGGTGTGTGATGTGAGAGAAAAGGAGTAGTGTGTGTGGAGAGTGTGCTCAGCACACGAACGCAATCTTTATTCTTAGCGCGTCCAGTCGTGCGAGCAGGGGGAAGGAATGCCTGAAATTTTCCCCAGTTTCCGCTCACGACGCGTTGCGTTAACTAGTTGCTATCAAGCGCGGCAATCTATCGACTTTCACGGTATCGCCGAGACGTGTGGAGTTTGTTATTATCGCGACACGCGCGCGAACAATGCCGTCGACCGCGTTGGGCAGATAATGAGCTGCTGGCCGGAATCGTTCGCCTGCTGCGGCCTGTTCGCACGTGGGTGCGTTGCCGATGAAAGCTTTGAGGACAGCCTTTCAGCTCTACCGAATTCCCCGCTCTTTTCACGAATCTGAGACCGACTGCGACTGGACGATGTATTCACGGCTACTGTTTAAATTTGATTGTAATTTTTCCGTCTTTTTTATATCGATCCTTTTATCAGCTTTTATTGTCTTGTTCAAATTTTCGTATTTGGTTTCTCTTTTACAAATTATCTCCAGCTTACAGATATTGGAAGTCAGAGCCACCATACTTGCAGTGGCACAATACATTAATTAAGATTTTCGTCAGAATTTGAGATAACATTTTCATTAGCGATTTTCGAAAGTTTTCATTCATTCTCAGATTATTACCTGCACTTCTAGCGTCTGACCTCAGATAATAGATTTGCTTTTACATCGGATGAATACAACAAATATTTAAGGTTGAATAACAAATAAGCTGTTTTTGTTCTACTGATTTTTGTTTATTTCTAACTAGTCTTCAGCTTATTAGACCACCTTCAGGAAACAACTGACTAATGTCTGCAAGGGATACTAGTCCTAAGGTAACCATACGTAATAGGAAAAGATAAAATCCGCTTGCACAGATTGTTGTGTAGCAAACTTATTTTTTAACGCTCAAATTGCATTTTACGCAGTGGACAATATTAAACACAACCATTAAAATACACGCTATATGGTTATGATACCATATTCTGTGAGGGCGTAACATTGGCAGAGAACTGTCTAACTGAGGACTTGTCATTTATGTTGTACATGATTGATTGGCAATTTGTATAACATAACAGGTGTTTATATACAAGTGTTAAAACTATTGAAATATAAAATTGGATGAAGAGTGAAATACTACTCTGTAGCTCCGGGGAGTTAAACCTCCCCCAGCGGCTCCTCTCGTCCCTCTCATCGCGACGAGATCACTTTGCTAGGCTGCGTCGCTGAGGTTTTAGCCATCGCCACCTGTTAGCGGTTATCCCCCACCGCTCTGTGCTCATTGTCCTCAAGCTTTGACGGTTCGCCATTTCCTGGCGGAATACCCTTTTTTTTTTAAACCACTTACACTCTAATATGTAGTCCCCGTCTGAGTTATCGTTCATTTTAGCGAACAACACGCGGGCTGCCGACCGCGTTTTACTTTTTATCCGTCATAGCAATATGGCGAAGGACATTTAATCTTTAGTTCGGGACCTCCGTTATCTCAGCGGCGTATTTTGGGGATTTTTCTCTAAGAGGATGTCCTCGTTCTTAGCTCTCTTTCCTTCCGTGAAATGGGCTTAAGGGCAGTCACTTTTAATCCCTTCTTCATCTTAATGTTCCACGGTTCTGACATGGGCTCCTATGACCTTAGTTGATTTTGCGCCCTAAAAGAAAATAAAAACAAACATACTGATATAGGTGTTTCAGTACGGGTACCTGGTACCTCTGAATTGCTGTTGCTATTGATCTGTAAATTTGATCATTTTATATATTCCATATGCACTGTTGCAAAAATAAATCTTGAGTGAATTAGAAACGCCTAAAATGATTTACTATTTTTTGCGCCGCAAATTTATTTAAATATTCACCGGTATTGTATTGTTAAGAGTGTAGTGATCAAGTGAAGGCATAGAACTTTCAATTTATGCTGTAATTTGATATTTTTGACACTATTTCCATAGTTGGCAGCGGCTGTTCCTGAAATATTTCTATGTTCCTTCACATCACTAATTAAGTTTTCGTTAATTACCCTCATTACTTTCAAGCAAACCAGAATTTGATGCCCTACCCCATTTGTCAGTTTCCCACTCTCCATCTGCCTATGAGAAATCGGGAAAAATTCGTAATGTAATTTCTACGGGTCTTGTCGTCGCTCCGTTCAAACATTTGACCAAAAGCTGGACACATACAAGATGACTTGTTTAATTCGAATTATCCTGCACTTTTACCTCCTTAAAAATGTACTATTCTTCATGAAACACACTGTCTTCAATTTGCCTTAAAACTGTAGTTCATAACTTTGCCCTCAGTTTACGACCAGTTGTAGTGTGCAAGAGCCAACTACATTTGGGAAGGGCAACACGAACAACAGTTGTGGGCAAATCGCAGGTAAGTAGTGCTGGGCGCCTCTGGTAACGCTTTCACCGTGTTACTTACGGGGGATGGGCGAGAATCCGGAAACAGCAAAAAGAAACGTTATCGCACCTAATATTCTATGGGAAACCGTTGGCATTCAAAACAAGAAACAGCCGTCTCGAAGAGGATAGACTTGCTATCTGGGTTTCAGCGAAATCTTACACTGTTCTCCCTGAAAAACAGTGGCAAGTTCGGGTAAACATGATGGACAGCGATCGCCCACCCTTCCCTGCGAAGCAGGTCACAAAGGTTCAATAATACTGAGAGTAGGCGTTGTGGTGGCAGGGCAGATGCGGCAATTCGTCCCAGTGTAAACAAACCAGTCCTGGACAGCGCGAGCTGTGTGAATAGGTGCCTTGTCCCCTTGAAACACGGCATCACCCTCGGGGAACAAACATTTTATCACGGAACCAGCCGAAATGCCCACACAATGCTTAGCAGTAACGCGACCTTGCGCAGGAACCGTGCGGCCCGCGGGATACCACGACGCGTCTGCCCACAGCAGCACTGACTGAGCCCACGGCGCTTTTCACTCTTGGGAGCTAAACTCGGCCAACGGCTGTGAACAGCGCGAGACAAGACTCGTCCGACCAAACGGCTTCCTTCTATTGCTCCGTGGTCCGGTTTTAAGGTTTTGCCACCGTGTTTTCTAGCTAGGGCAAATTGCATCTCTTACGAGCGGTTCTGGAATTCCAGCTCGCCCTATAGTTCGGAGCCTCTCCAGCTCTCTTAGCCTTGTTTTGCTGCTGAAACGGTTCGTGAATGCTACTCTGAGTTCTGCACAGACTGTAGCCAGCTGTCGTCCTCTTAGTCCTCACACACCTCTCCGATGGCCGCCCGTCACGATCCCTCAACACACATCTTCGTTCCTGTTGTGACTCCTGTTGTGACTCGCCGGATGATGTTTTCCCACTTTCGCTGTATGCTGTATAAATCTTAGACACGGTGCCTTCTTGAAACAGCAAACACTTCGCCTTGCTCGGTTACTGTAGCACCCGTCATAGGAGCACAAACAATTTGCCTACGTTCGAATTCACGTAGCTCAGACATAATTCAATCGCAACTACACAGATCACTGTTCCGAACACGAATGACACTCGCAACTTTTTGAGGACATTGCAAAGGTGCAGTTCTCGGTCGAATACAACAGCGCAATCTGTGCTTGCATCCTTCGCGGTGCCTCCATATTTCTGTCCTGCCCCTGTACCTGTGAGGCGGGAAGTGACACTTTGGTCATCTAGCGTTACGCAGAAAATTTATTCAGCAGTGTGTGCGTCTTGTGCCTCGTAAAGTAATCGAGGCTCCCTATACGGAATGATCGGTACCACGTATAGAGCAGACCTTGAGCTGCCGGATGGCTCGACAACTCGCTTGACGACCCGTAGATGCCGCTGAAGATAACATCCCGCGCCATGCGCCACCGTCCTGAATAGCAGCTACAGGCTAGCGCTGTACCCTGCGTTTCAAACTCTCGCCAATTTGTTTCTCTACGTTGAAAAGCTGCGTTTGTATGAGGTGATTTAAAGTACAGCTACACCGCCAAACTTGGTAGATATAATAATGCGTTAATGTGGAATCGAGTTACGCTGGAAAAATTTAGTTCCAATATTGGCCACCCGGTGCAAATCTGGCACTGTACACTGCATGAATGTCAGTATGACATCCACGCTGTCATTTGAGCAGCCATAACGTGTGTGAACAGTGTGGCATTTCATGTGAACGGCATCAAATGCAATGCTGCAGTGAGAGAATATTGCCGACTGAAAGGTCTGAGTGGAGGCTGGTTATCATTGTTGTTGTGTTGTCGTTGACTTCAGTCCTGAGACTGGTTTGATGCAGCTCTCCATGCTACTGTATCCTGTGCAAGCTTCTTCATCTCCCAGTACTTACTACAACCCACATCCTTCTGAATCTGCTTAGTGTATTCATCTCTTGGTCTCCCTCTACGATTTTTACCCTCCAAGCTGCCCTCCAAATGCTAAATTTGTGATCCCTTGATGCCTCAGAAGATGTCCTACCAACCGGTCCCTTCTTCTTGTCAAGTTGTGCCACAAACTCCGCTTCTCCCCAATTCTATTCAATACCTCCTCATTAGTTACGTGATCTATCCATCTAATCTTCAGCATTCTTCTGTAGCACCACATTTCGAAAGCTTCTATTCTCTTCTTGTCCAAACTATTTATCGTCCATGTTTCACTCTCATACATGGCTACACTCCATACAAATACTTTCATAAACGACTTCCTGACACTTAAATCAATACTCGATGTTAACAAATTTCTCTTCTTCAGAAACGCTTTCCTTGCCATTGCCAGTCTACATTTTATATCCTCTCTACTCCGACCATCATCAGTTATTTTGCTCCCCAAATAGCAAAACTCATTTACTATTTTAAGTGTCTCATTTCCTAATCTAATTCCCTCAGCATCACCCGACTTAATTCGACTACATTCCATTATCCTCGTTTTGCTTTTGTTGATGTTCATCTTATATCCTCCTTTCAAGACACTGTCCATTCCGTTCAACAGCTCTTCCAAGTCCTTTGCTGTCTCTGACAGAATTACAATATCATCGGCGAACCTCAAAGTTTTTATTTCTTCTCCATGGATTGTAATTCCTACTCCGAACTTTTCTTTTGTTTCCTTTACTGCTTGCTCAATATACAGATTGAATAACATCGGGGAGAGGCTACAACCATGTCTCACTCCCTTCCCAACCGCTGCTTCCCTTTCATACCCCTCGACTCTTTTAACTGCCATCTGGTTTCTGTACAAATTGTAAATAGCATTTCGCTCCCTGTATTTTACCCCTGCCATCTTCAGAATTTGAAAGAGAGTATTCCAGTCAACATTGTCAAAAGATTTCTCTAAGTCCACAAATGCTAGAAACGTAGGTTTGCCTTTCCTTAATCTATTTTCTAAGATAAGTCGTAGGGTCAGTATTGCCTCACGTGTTCCAAAATTTCTGCGGAATCCAAACTGATCTTCGACGAAGTCGGCTTCTACCAGTTTTTCCATTCGTCTGTAATGAATTCGCGTTAGTATATGGCAGCTGTGACTTATTAAACGGATAGTTCGGTAACTTTCACACCTGTCAACACCTGCTTTCTTTGGGATTGGAATTATTATATTCTTCTTGAAGTCTGAGGGTATTTCGCCTGTCTCATACATCTTGCTCACCAATCGGTAGAGTTTTGTTAGGCCTGGCTCTCTCAAGGCTATCAGTAGTTCCAATGGAATGTTGTCTACTCCCAGGGCCTTGTTTCGACTCAGGACTTTCAGTGCTCTGTCAAACTCTTCACGCAGTATCGTATCTCCCATTTCAACTTCATCTACATCCTCTTCCATTTCCGTAATATTATCCTCAAGTACATCGCCCTTGTATAGACCCTCTATATACTCCTTACACCTTTCTGCTTTCCCTTCTTTGCTGAGAACTGGGTTTCCATCTGAGCTCTTGATATTCATACAAGTGGCTCTCTTCTCTCCAAAGGTCTCTTTAATTTTCCTGTAGGCAGTATCTATTTCACCCATAGTGAGACAGGCCTCTACATCCTTACATTTGTCCTCTAGCCATCCCTGCTTAGCCATTTTGCACTTCCTGTCGATCTCATTTTTGAGACGTTTGTATTCCTTTTTGCCTGCTTCATTTACTGCATTTTTATATTTTCTCCTTTCATCAATTAAATTCAATATTTCTTCTGTTACCCAAGGATTTCTATTAGCCCTCGCCTTTTTACCTATGCTGCCTTCACTACTTCATCCCTCAGAGCTACCCATTCTTCTTCTACTGTATTTCTTTCCCCCATTCCTGTCAATTGTTCCCTTATGCTCTCGCTGTAACTCTCTACAACCTCTGGTTCTTTCAGTTTATCCAGGTCCCATCTCGTTAAATTCCCACCTTTTTGCAGTTTCTTCAGTTTCAATCTGCAGTTCATAACCAATAGATTGTGGTCGGAATCCACATCTGCCCCTGGAAATGTCTTACAATTTAAAACCTGGTTCCTAAATCTCTGTCTTACCATTATATAATCTATCTGATACCTTTTAGTATCGCCAGGATTCTTCCAGGTATACAACCTTCTTTTATGATTCTTGAACCAAGTGTTAGCTATGATTAAGTTATGCTCTGTGCAAAATTCTACAAGGCGGCTCCCTCTTTCATTTCTTCCCCCCAATCCATATTCACCTACTATGTTTCCTTCTCTCCCTTTTCCTACTGACGAATTCCAGTCACCCATGACTATTAAATTTTCGTCTCCCTTCACTACCTGAATAATTACGTTTATCTCATCATACATTTCATCAATTTCTTCATCCTCTGCAGGGCTAGTTGGCATATAAACTTGTACTACTGTAGTAGGCATGGGCTTCGTGTCTATCTTGGCCACAATAATGCGTTCACTGTGCTGTTGGTAGTAGCTTACCCGCACTCCTATTTTTTATTCATTATTAAACCTACTCCTGCATTACCCCTATTTGATTTTGTATTTATAGCCCTGTATTCACCTGACCAAAAGTCTTGCCCCTCCTGCCACCGAACTTCACTAATTCCCACGATATCTAACTTTAACCTATCCATTTCCCTTTTTAAATTTTCTAACCTACCTGCCCGATTAAGGGATCTGAAATTCCACGCTCCGATCCCTAGAGCGCCAGTTTTCTTTGTCCTGATAACGACGTCCTCTTGAGTAGTCCCCGCCCGGAGATCCGAATGGGGGACTATTTTACCTCCGGAATATTTTACCCAAGAGGACGCCATCATCATTTAACCATACAGTAAAGCTGCATGCCCTCGGGAAAAATTACGGCCGTAGTTTCCCCTTGCTTTCAGCCGTTCGCAGTACCAGCACAGCAAGGCCATTTTGGTTAATGTTGCAAGTCAATCATCCAGACTGTTGCCCCTGCAACTACTGAAAAGGCTGCTGCCCCCCTTCAGGAAACACACGTTTGTCTGGCGTCTCGATAGATACCCCTCCGTTGTGGTTGCACCTACGGTACGGCCATCTGTATCGCTGAGGCACGCAAGCCTCCCCACCAACGGCAAGGTCCATGGTTCATGGGGGTAGGGTTATCATTAAATGATTTAAATAGGAAGATAATGAAAATTAAATGATTTAAAAAAGAAGATAATGAAATTCTAAAATGCAGGCGAGCTTGGTGTAGCACAGGGAAGGCGTCCTGTCCCGACGGTAGATATTGACGATGTTGCTGTCGCTTGTAACTGGTCATCCAGCGCGTGCCCGAGGCGCTGCTAGTTTTCGTGCAGTGTGACGAGAATTGTCCGTCCCACGGACCGAGTTCTGCGGTCTAATTTACACTGGCACCCGGACAAGGTCCACAGGGTGCAGCAACTGACAGCTCATGATCCTCAGCAACATTCTGAATTTGCTCTTCGTTTTATGACACGGTTCAAAGTTGATGACATGTGGCTAGGCATTGTTGAGTACAGGAGTTTGCGACTATACAGAACCACCAAATTTTGCGCACTGTTAAACTGTGTGTTGTGCGTGAAGAGGTACTGCACTCGGCATGTGTGGCTGTATGGCTTGGATTCATATAAACCTTTGTTGTCGGTCCGTTGTTCTGTGGAGAGAATACACCGAGACGGCCTGTCAGGTGTGCCGTGACGTCTGCACGTTATCGAGACCTCCCCGTACAGCAGGAGACATCTGCTCTGCAAGAACACAACTGCGAGGAAATCACTGTTCTCATTCAATGTGGTTAATTATAAAATCAACCTTGTGCCTTTCTCAATTGTTTGACCTTTTCTGTCCACGTCCCCTTCCCAATCAATTACTTATGCAAACATTTCTATACGTCTCTCTTGTATTCATAGCACCAGATTTGGATCTGGTGGCTAAAATTGGAACTATTTTTTTTTCAGCGTAAATCGGTTTGTCATTATCGCATTAACATATTTACCGAGTTTCGCTGCCACACGACAATTTCAGCCCACACTGAACCACCACGAGTAGCTCCACTTTAACTCTAAACACCAGGTTCATCCAAGTCCAGATTCGTGCGCCATACGATGCGCGGAGCAGTCTGTATACTGTACCGGTGCATACGAGGTAATTTTTCAATGTGATCAGACTATATATTGCTGAACAGTGAATGGCACCTGCCATAAACAGCTTTCATGTGCTGTATTCGTACCTGAGCTGCCAAGAACTTGTGTGACTCTGAGATCCTATAGTCAGTACTTTTATCGGTTAAGGCGAGTTTAATGTCTGGTTGGGTAGTGCAAAGCATGTCTTTCCTTTGAACGTTGATCCGCGGCGGGCAATGGTATCACTCAGCGACGAGATTCGACTTTGCTAGGGCGGTGTGGACGCAAGTTGGACCAAAATTTGAAAACACGGCGATAAAAGCAAATGCTATCCAAGCCTAAACGTGGCACTGTTGTATTTGACGACGAACGGCACCTGCGCCTGCACCTGCGCCTGCGCCTGCGCCTGCGATACGTTGTAATTGTCAATCGTGGCCAGAGCAGTGTTCTCAGCAGCTGTGAGTGCATTATGTCGCACCTAAGTAAATTCGAACGTAGGCAAATTTTTGTTGGTCGTTTGTTGGATGCTTCCGAAACGAAGCCAGCCGCAGTATATGGCGTTTCAAGAAGCACCACATAGAAGATTCATACTGCGTACAAAAAAAAACAGGAAAACATCGTCCGCTAAGTGAGCGAGTGACCGTGTAGGATAGTTATTGAAGAGGAATGTGAAGAAAGATAAGACGACGACAGCTGCAAAAGTCACTGCAGAACTGAATTACGAACTCGCAAAGCGTGTCAGCAGCAAACGCTATCCACGGTAGGGCGTCCATAATCCGAGCAGCTCGCTTCCTTTACGTTTCTGACATGCAGCTTGAGTTATTGATTTAATTCCAGTTAATATTTATTTGAAGACCTCTATCCGGGGGAAGAGTTTCCTGACGACGTAATAGAAGAAGAAACAGGAGAGGACAGGGAATAGAAAGGGGATTTAGTATTAGAATCAGAACTTAAAGGAGTTTTGAACGACTTAAGATCAAATGTAGTAGAAGGGATAGATATTATTCCTTCGTAATTTCGGGAAGACATTATCCACACAATTCCAAAGATAACAAGGGCCGGTAAGTCTGAGAACTATCTTACAATCTGCTAAGCAGCTCATGCATGCAAATTGCTGACGAGAATAACATACAGACACGGACACATACGGAAGACTGAACTGGAAAACAAGATTGAGGACATAGTCGGCGAGGGCTACTCTGAGATGACGAGATTGGCATAGGAGAGCAAAAAAGTGATAATCACGTATCCCTGAGCTCCACAACAAGAATAATTTGGTGTTTCATTCACCATGGAAACTGTATATAGTGATTCATCATCTTTGTTTGGTTTGATGCGGCTCTCCACTAACTCCTCTCCTCGGAGTAGCTCCTCCAACTTACGTCCTCCATTATTTGCTGGACGTATTCCAGCCTCTGCCTTCCTCCACAGTTTTTAGATTCTACAGGTCCCTCTAGTACCCTGATGCCTTAACCGATCTCCTATCACCCTGTCCCTTCTTCTCGTCAATATTCTTTTCCACGCCGATTCTTCGCAGAACCTCCTCATTCCTCATCTTATCAGTCCACCTGATTTTCAACATTACTCTGTAGCGCCACATCTCAAATTATTCGAGTCTCTTCTGTTTCGGTTTTCCATGTACCACTACCATAGAATGCCGTGTTCCAGACGTAGATTCTCAGAAATTACTTCCTTGCCTTATCTTTGATACTAGCAGACTTTTCTTGGCCAGGAACGCCCTTTTCGCAGGTGCTAGTCTGTTTTGTCATTCTAGCTCCGAAGGCGATGGGCTGTTTTGCTGCATGCGTAACACAATTCCTCAACTTCATCTAGTTTGTGACCTTAATTCTGATATTAAGTTTCTCGCTGTTCTCAGTTCTGCTACTTCTTATTACTTTCGACTTTCTTCAATTTACATTCGGTTGTCCTTCTGTACTTATTAGACTGTTCACTCCATTCAGCAAGGTGTGTAATACGTCCTCGCTTTCAATGAGGATACCAATATCATCACCGAATATGATCATTTCGTACTTCCCACAATGTTAGCACCAATTTTTGTCAACGTAATTCGGAATTAAATTAATCTTGTTAGTTTCATTATTTTTGACTAACCTTTGTCGAACTTCAGAGTATTTAAAATTCTGCATTTTTATACCCTAAAACTGTCCTGTAACTGGATATATTGCCAAATTACGCTTTGTTGTGTCAGGGCTGTCCTTGTGTACAGTGGCCAGCTACAAGGATAGTTGTCTGTTACTTTGAGGAAGAAACGAGAATAGCACACGCTCGGCTTACATGGCGCCATGCTGCACACGCAACTCTCATACGACGCAGAAAATTTCAAAGCAACGTTAACCGCTGTTCTGACGTCTTCAGGAAGAGTCGAGAGCGCAGTACTTATGTCTCTCAGGAAACTGGAGTCGCCCATACATCGGTAATGAGAATTTCGGTACACGAGGAAGACATGAAGCGGATAAGAACAACCTTACAACTTTCCGGATAGAGCACCGATCACATACTGTAGACATTAAGTTTTATCACCAGCACTTGTGCATTTCTGAACAAAATGTAACAAAAATTAAGCTATACTTAAACGGAACACGGCATTTTTTCCTCGTGCGGTTCTCCATCCGTGTAATATGTCACACGACCCTCTTTCCATTTGAAAATTACGAGTTGCATCCTAAACGGCAGTTTCCAAAATGGCCACCATGTCGGTTACACATCCTCACAGGTTTCTTACCCTCTCACATCTCACAGCACTTAAAATTTCTGTTCGTCCACATGATTTTGTTTTACAAGAGTGGTTTCACACTATTGATCATCGAGCATACAAACGCTATTTCCAGAATCTGAACAGCCCTCTTACTACGGAAGTCCGACCTCGAACGCTATGAACCGCACGAAAATGTGCTCAGAATATAAATCGCTCATCTCAGAAACAATGGTGTGAGCCGTTGGCATGCAAAACTGCGAGTGAAAAACATTTCAATGATCACCTGTTCAAGGTCTATGAAAGGAACTTTGATAAGGAGAAGAAACAAAATATCGATATAATAGGCCGAAAAACTCACCGAAGATAACAACATATAGCCAGGTGTACTTCTTTAGGCAATATAAGGTCTACGTGAGGAGCATGTTTTATTTTGTAATACAATGATGTATGGTTTTTAATGATGTAGTGGTTTTTAAACCACTAGTGAAGTTACACACTCATCGTTTCATCATCAGATTTCATTCACTCTGTGTCATACAAACAACTTCAAGCACTAAAGTACAAACGTATGTTACAATATGCTTGCAAAAGGCAGGTTGTGACATTCACATACCAACATCTTCGTCTGATAATGTAATCAGTGTGGCAGTTTGATAATGGACTGCTCGAATGCCAAAGTGACGCTGAATGTGAAAAGAAAAGCATTATCCAGGTGCGCGCATTGTTCTGTTCCACTTTGCTTTCACTACGTCACCGAAATCCCACAGCTGCACTCCAAAGATTGAATAGTTGTGCAACACCACCAGGTCAGCAGAAAAAGCAGCGTAATTATTTTAAGCAGAGGAAAATATAGCAGTATCTCGTCACGACATGGAAATACGAAATTTTTATGTGTTATTACGTCGATTTTTTGTTTCTTCGCATTGCCAAATTTCCCCTCTTAAACCTTCAAGACGTGATGTTCCGAATGTTTCTCATTGTAAGACGCGGGCATCACTGTTTTTGGGATGTCCGATGTGTGGTCTAAGAAAATTTTTTTGTTGGCATTTGAGAATTCCCCAAACAGTGACCTCCGTAAGCAATTGATGATAACATACAGGTTGCATTCGAAGCAGTGCTGAGAAGTAATGCCTTTGAACGTTATGCGTGAAAATTCATGCAGTATTTTAAATGAAACAGGTTAAATAGACATTCTACATATTTATTCTTCAAGTCTGCGGATTTATTTCTCAGCATAGTGACCATGACGGCGAACACATTTCTCCCAACGAGAGAACAGTTAGTTGATTCCGTCACTGTAGAATGTTTGGCTTTGTTAACGAAGCCAAAACTGCACACACCGCTTCATTACTATCACAGTGAAGTCTTGGAAGGTGTTCCTTATGTTTTGGAGGCAAATGAAAATCGGTTGGTATGAAGTCGGAACTGTATAGAGAACGATCGAGGACAGTGAACACAAGGTGTCGGGTTTTTGTAGAATATCGTGTGTGTTCTGGCGTTCTCATGCTGAAGGGGAAGTAGCCGTGTGTGGACGTTTAGAAGTTTGACTTTGGATTACATCCGTCCATATGAACAGAATTTTATGGGAGGTATTATCGTACAGCACATGGTGCGTTGTTCCTATGACAGAACGGTGTAAATGAAGGTACGATGTAACTATCGCTGCCCAGCTTTATGCGTATGTAAAATTTGTACGCCTTACTGTGTTTTTACAGGGCTTTAAGCCTGTAACGTAGGCATGCTTTCTTTTTTATAAAACTGAAGACGGCGGTTTGTATAGCCGAAATCCAACAATAACTTAACATGGCGATCATGGCAAATAAATAAAAGATTTTCATAAGATGACTGCAGCGCGTATATAGACAAGATGTCGGTTTGGTGCGAATAGTGAAGGTTTACAACAAAAGATAAGCAGTGTAAGATCATATGAACACTAAAAAAAAAAAAAAATCGTTAAATTTCGGTTGCACTATAAATAAGGTTGGCGGTTCAGCTCAATGTGTCAAGATTACAATTAAGAACAACTTATACTGTAATCATGACACAGAAAGTGTGGGGTTTATTGTACAATAGGCACTATTTGGAAGAGCATACAACTAATAATAATTCAAGCATAAAACGATTGTGTTAATAAATATTTCGTGAAACCACTTCGCTGATATCAGAGAGGCAACGGTTTCTAGTTCCCTGCGCACTTTTCACCTAGGAGAGAGTTTCAATTCAGCAGACACATAATTAATTACAGAAAAACTATACTCAGACGTATGTTCGATATGATATGGATCTAACAGATGCTATTCTTCTTAGGTCATGTGACAAAAAAAAAGAAAGAAGAAGAAGAAGAAGAAGAAGAGAGAGAGAGAGAGAGCAGAATGGAGCTTTGGAGCTTACGGAGCTTATTACACATTTGATAAGTGTATGCTTACCTCACAAAAGTCTTATAATTCTGAAATGAGCAATTTTATTTCAGTACATTTCATATTTTATAAATAATTTTCAGTATGTGGGATGACTTTTGCTGCTTATTATGAGTACGGGATACTGTGATACTTTGTAGATGAAAATTCATTACAACAATAGCAGTTTTGGATTATTAAGAATCTACTGTATCGCGAATTTACTTCGAAACTTAGTAACCCAGATGTATGCAGTTGTTTTACATCGAGAGAGGGACAACAAGTTCAATAAGTAACACAACACATGCTTTTCTCTGCCAGTTTGGGTTGAAAAATTGCCGACTTTGTTGTGGGACATGGTGGAATGTTGCCGCTTCAGCCTCTCTAGTTCCCGAAGTGCCAACAGGTGGTGGCGCTATACGTACACTTCAAAACGGATTCTGAAAAGGAAGTGCACTGCAAGCAGAGAGCTGTCGCTGAATGTCTTTTGGCGAAAACAAGAGCATTGCAGACATTTATAGACGCTTGTAGAATGTCTACAGAGACCTGGCAGTAAAGAATAGCGCGGTGAGGCGTCTGTTGTCATCGCAACAAGGTCGCAAGAAACCTGTCGCACCTCCTGCGTGCCGGCCGGCCGCACACAGCTGTCTCTCCTGCAGTGTTGGGACGTGTGGACACTCTCACTGGAGGTGATGGACACATCAGAGTCAAACAATACGGTATTTTCTAATCCTGAATAAAACCAACCTGCTTGCAGAAGGTAATGTGCGTCATTACTTACTGAACGCCCGTCATACTGCTACTGACAGTCATCTACATCAATATCCGCACTTTGCAAAAGGTGAAGAGCATGGCAGAGGGAACGTCCCACTGTCGCTATTGTAAGAGTTTTTACCCGATCCGTTCACGTACGCCGGCCGCGGTGGTCTCGCGGTTCTAGGCGCTCAGTCCGGAACCGCGCGACTGCTACGGTCGCAGGTTCGAATCCTGCCTCGGGCATGGATGTGTGTGATGTCCTTAGGTTAGTTAGGTTTAAGTAGTTCTAAGTTATAGGGGACTGATGACCTAAGATGTTAAGTCCCATAGTGCTCAGAGCCATTTTTTCGTTCACGTACGGAGAACGGCATGACTGGCTGCTGTAACGCCTCCAGGAGTGCTGCAATTAACCTTATCTCGTCCTCACGACCAATAAGGGAGAGATGTCCGAACGCTAAACATAACCACAAAAAGAGGACATATGAGGATGTCGTAAGTATTACGGAGTATTGCTCAACAAGCTGCAGCTGAATCACAATACATTTGATGTACAGCATTGCTAGAAGAAAGTACTGATAGCTGAGATGCACATTTGTAAGAAAGTAGCACTACTGGGAAATCTATTCCACAACAAAAACAGCTGTTAACAGGCGATGTGGTTACCTGTAACAACCACGCGTGCTGCACAGTGACGTAGCACGCCCTCTACGAGATGGTTCAAGAGCTCTCTTCGCAGTTCGTCCCATTTCCCAACAAGAGCGGTGCGGAGGTCTGCAGGTGTCCTGGACGTAGGCTGACGGGCTGAAATTCGCTTCCGCAATGCATTCCAAGCCTGCTCTACAGAATTCGGATCCAGGGACCTAGCTGGCTAGAGCATGCGATGCATGTATTCACCTTCAAGAAATTCATCAACCGGAACAGCTGGATCCTGAGGAGTAAGTCTGGTCCAATCGGGCAGCACCACCACGTGTGTGAACCTCTGAGCGTTTGCAGTACTCTTCCACCACCGACTAACCAACTAAGACGTGCAGCTGGGTACGGCCGTTCGACATGACGCCTCCTCTCACCATGACGAAATCAGCACCGAGACGATCTCTTTCCACGACGTTCCTGGGGTTATACGTAAATTGATGGTGGAGGGGGGCACAAAGGAAAGGAAAGGGCGGGGATCATTGCTGTCATCCGCACTGGGATATCACACGGAATCGGCGACGAGTGAAATGTGTACCGGATCGGGTTTCGAACCCGGAATCTGCTGCTTACCAGGCAGATGCGGTAACCTGTGCGCTGCCGCAGCTGCGCGGACCGCCTCGGCGACGCTCACGGCCGGTCCTCGCTGCCATCGACCGCCATTGTGTCCGCAGTCACTGTCCACATTCGCTCTTCCGAGGTTCGCACAGGAGGTCGGACGTATCTGTGCATCCGCTCTGAAGAAGGTGGATTATTGCCCAACTAGGCCTATCAGAGCATACGAACGTGTGGTGTCTGTCCTTTCGGACATCTCCTAAAGTACAGACGCCACACATTCGTACAGTTCCTGGGGTTGCATCCGCTACCAGGTCCTTTGCAGACGAGATCCATTTTGCAAACTTAAGCTGAATTCATCTGTGAACAGTACACTAATTCGTTCATTTTGATGTTTCCAGATGCACAATACGCGGGCCCGTCTCTGTGCTGGAATGAGCGGGATGCCTGCTGTTCTGAGCCTCCGATAACCAGTTCGTCTGGAAACGGCAGCTCCTGCTCTGCGAGTTCTGCACCCAGTTGTCTCGCACGTGCACTCCGTCGGAAAGGCCAGGTATCGGCCATGCTGTGGGACGGTTATTCTCTGGCCTACGAGAACATCTCCTGGCCTCGGAACCTTCGCCAAAGTCTGGATACGGCGCTCTGTGGTGCGTGCAAAGATACTGAGCCTTCGGTCTGTGTTCGTCCCGCTTCCAGGCGTCCCTGCAAAACAGGGACCAGATGGTGTCTTGGTGACATTACGTTGTCAGCTCCACCGAGAGACTATACTCTGCTCACTATGAACGGACAAACAAGCCCGAGGGATGAGTGCTCTCCTGCACTGTGTGTGTTTACTTTTCGGTTACGCCGCTATTCACAACACGGAGCACTCCTTTCCTACACAGAGCGGACAACGAGGGTACGTAAGTAAATATTTACGGCGATGCTGGGTAATTGCTCATGTTTCCCTATTTTATTTTATTGTTTTGGTGAGTATGCTTAACTGTTGGATATTACTGTATACTTCCAGAGTCATTATTTAAAGTTGGTTCTGGAAACTTTGCAAATTGTAATTTAGTCACACCATTATAACCAAGAGTCCCTCCTTCAGGCGTGTCGGCCACGTTGACGCAGGGAGGGTAGCACCTAAGTAGAAACAGAGAAAATTATATTGTCTTATGGCCAAATTCGCTGTTATTTCTTGCCAAATTCGGTATTATTTTTCGGAAGATATGGCGTACTTTTTGACAAATTCAGTGTTACAAGTTCCCAAATTGACTACCGTAGGTTTAGTTTTCTCCTAAATTCTTTGTTGTTCTATTTGTTAATTTCAGTCCTATTTTTATCTCCACGTTGAAGTTTCTTACGAAGGAAATGAAATGTTAAGATTACACACAAACCCTCAGCCTTGAGTAAATGAAGTTTTAATACTGAATAGCTATGAGTTGCGAACATTAGCAAATTGCCGTTTTTTGATTTTTTGCACTGCAAAATTATAAATGTGTCCTAATAGTCCTCAATTTCGTTAATTTCGCGTTATTTTTCAAGCTATGGTGTTCGCAAATTTTTCCTGTCCCTACATAAGCGGAGCAGACACTAATGCAGAAACGTTTTAACTACGATACAGGACTCAAATGCGGATATGCATTAACAAAGCGCAAGTTGTTATGGGAACGAGCGTTTCGGAAACGATGCTGGTCGGTTATCGGCGTTCTGCTTACTTGAGCGTCCGTCAAGCTGAAACCAAGAGCAGGCGACAAAAGAATTAATCGTAAACAGTCCAGATCGCAAAGGCACACTTATTACAAGGCTTCGACCATCACGTGATCATCTTCAGGCCTCCAAAACCATAGTGATGGACAACGGCTGCCCAGAGCAGTAACAGTATGGCTTTGAAGGTCTGAAGATGATCATATGATGTTCGAAAGCTTGTAATAAAGATGCGTTTGCGATCAGGTGTGTTTTATAATTAATTTCAAATACTCTGTTTTGATTGCCGACCGCTATAGTCGAGCGGTTCTAGGCGCTTCAGCCCGGAACCACGCGGCTGCTCCGGTCGCAGGTTCGAATCCTGCCTCGGGCATGGATGTGTGTGATGCCCTTAGGTTAGTTAGGTTTAAGGAGTTCTAAGTCTAGGGGACTAATGACAATAGTAATCCGTTGTAGTTGCTACATTTTTTATTACAATCAGAAGCATTATAAAATCACAATCACAATAATACAGAAGACTGCCATACAAGGCCAGAGCACTTGGAGAAATGACAAATGAATTTCTTTAACCGGAACAAGACCCATAAAACTTGAAATTTGAATATGACTAGGTAAATATACTCAGGTAAAGCTTTACTTAAATAGTACAAATTTCCATACAATGAACGATGAATAAATCACATATGAATTTACAGAAGAAATGTTCAACATTGGGTAAAAAACGGCAAGGGGCCGCCTTCTGCTTTTAAACTTCTCGTCAAGAGCATCGATTCCTCCCTCCGTGGCATTATGATAACGTATTATTTCAGGCTTTCCAGTTTAGTCATTAACAGTAGCACTGTGATGCATCGAGGAAACTGAAGCCACTGCCTTTCTTGGTTTAGAGCCATGGTATACTATAGTCATATTTTCCACAAATATAAACTGATGTTCCTGTTTTCTTTGCTTTTCACTTAAGAAATCCCTTGGAGATTTCTTTTTTATTTTTCTTCAAAGTCCCAACATAAGTAAGGCCCCTTCTTCTCAACTCCAACTTCAATGGATGAGAACCAATTGTCAGCCGTGATATTGCGGTTGGTTCCTTAGATTGATTTTGTCAAGCTAAAAACTGCCTGCGTTGGTTTTGAGAATCTTTTCTCTTCTTCTTACAAAGTATTACTATCACTTCCTTTGCCAGCATAAATGTATCCATCAAAAAAATAATGAGGTTTTGCATTATTGATTGCAAGAATTTTTATAACGTGTTTTCTTGACTTATTTGGAATATATATTCTAAATTTACACCTGCCTCGAAAGCCAATAAGCATTTCATCGATACATGCTCGGTCACTAATAGAATAATTTTTTTTTACAATTTTTAGAAATAGATTAAATGTATGAGAAATTGCTGCGGTTGGGTCTGTTTTTGTGCGCTCTTGTCTAGTAATTGAGTCGTCAAAACTGAAGGCAGCTAAAATTATTGTAAATCATTTCTCTGACATAGAGCATCCGAAAATTTCTCTGCAAATATTGAGTTCAAATCCTTTTCATTTGATCTGAAAATAGCCGTGTAAAAGAGAAGGCCAACGAATGTTTTCAACTCCACGTATCAATATCTGCTTCCAAATATGTGTTATCTGTAAAGTTATTTCTTATATCCTCCATTTTTTATTTGAGCATAATAATACTTCATCGAAAATATCATTTGTAAAAATACAAGATCAAGCAGCTAGCTGAGAGCAACTTTTTCCAAGTAGTTTAACAGGGCCTATAACTCCGGGTAAATGTACAACTGTACTGTGGGAACAGGTTTGTACATTTATGGCAAGTGGAGTGGAACACCACTTGAACCCATTTTTTTCATGCCCTAAGATGCAACATTTTCCTGAACACCGCATCCTTGTTCTAAGTTTTCCAAAGGAATACTTGATTCGGCTTCATATTCCTGATTGTCATTGGTCCCGTAATCTAACTCCACGCTTCCTGTCGGTTGGGTGGGCGTAGCCACCTTTCCTCAACTGCCGTCAAGATAGTTAGTCTCGACACCGAGGTAAGCGGTAAACATGTAAAAGAATTCCAAAGGATTTTTAGTACACTGGCATATTCAATTACGGCGCCCGCAACCCACCGAAGCAACTCGGCGACTCCAATTCAATGGGCCGGCGCAGCTTATAACAGACTCGACTCGAAGGAGCTCGTCCTTCCGACCTCTAGGAGAACCAAATCACCACGGGCGGTGGACCTGCCCTCACGACTCAACACGCCGTAGCCGCCGGCCCCGCTCCCCCGTTGTCCGACTCGTCCTCTCGCCGCCCTGCCGACGTACACAGTCCCACGTTCCAAATCTGGATCAAAGGCCTGATCACTTCCATAATCACTCATAGCACCTTCCAGCCATTCCAGAAAATTGGGATCATTAAAATTCATCGTCTGTCACTGTGAATATGCCATTTTTGACTAAAACAATATCAATTATTTTTAATACGAGTAAAAAGTTTCACTAATGGTAGCCACACGGACCCCACGCTCCACTAATAATTGAATAAAACTCATAAATCACTTACCGCAGAACAACCACTTCTGTCAACAGCTCAGAAGCTACTGCCAGAAAGGTACTGTGAACCAAAGCTCCTGATGGCGGCCCCTACAGGAATTCCAGAATATATAAAAGTGGCTGGGGGTCCCAGGACCACACCATACTGGTTACGGGTTAAATGCACGGAGTGAATCAAATTTGGATTTCTTTCTCTGCTTTTCCAATGAAGTGAAATAGAAGATTATGATAGTACGTGGTTTCTCCATATCGATATTGCTCGATTTGTCAGACTTGATTCAAAACAGCGCACGTACCGCTGCAGAATGCTAATTTATTTTGTAATAGTAGACAGCTACCCAATATAACTTACAAGGGAGCACTCAAAGGTGTGAAGAAACGATCTTCATGAAACACAGCGTGTATGTAGAGCGGTCAAAATATATTTTGACGATTTCACCCAATTTCACTTTTAAGGGGTGCAACATGCCCAGAAAGGTGATGTGGAATATTAGATCTAGAGAGAACATCTTGGAAACCATAAAATATAAGTAACGTGTTTCATTTAAAAGTTTAAATGTAATGAACATCCTTGAAAACTATTTAACAACTTTTGTAGCGATTTGAAATTTTTCAAAATACCTCATCAGCATTAAATAATTTTGAAAAATAAGAAACTTTTGTTACAACATAAATGAAAGAGGCTTTCAAGCCACACCCAAACATGTGTAATAAAACTGGTTTCTGAAATATCATTTTTTGGAAAATAAACTGTACACAATGTGCTGCCAGACTATTTTCAACATATATAATTAATATAGGTAAAAACTCAATATTGTTCCAATTATTTGTTTTACGTATTTTGTTTAGTATTTTAAATGGTTGTTTTCGTTTCAAATAACATTTTTTGTTTTGTTTTTCAGTTTTCCGTTTCACCTAAGTGAAAATAATAACTAACTCATTATTATGATACATAATCATTACAATAATGATAATCTGTAAAGCTTAAGAAATGAGGTTGTGTTTGCACCGTACACGTTGACTGAACGAAATTTCTTCGCTTAACACATGCGACGGACGATAGAATACAAAAAAAATTCAGCAGGATTCTCAAATTGTGGCGGGTGATCCTCTAAATATCCTTACAAGGAATAATTCACTACATTGGAAAACCTACGTACGATTGACTGCAGCTTAACTATATTGTTTCTCAAGTGGAGAGTATTTTGTAGTAAGTTCGTATGGGATTAAACTGGTGAGGTGGTCGGTCCCTAGGCTTATACACTACTTAATCAAACTAACTTACGCTAAGGACAACACACACATCCATGCTCGAGGGAGGACTCTATCCTCCGACGGGAGGAAGCCACGCGAACCGTGGCAAGGCGCCCGAGACCGAGCGGCTACCCCGCGCTGCGTGGAGAGTTACTTCGTAAGCAGTCACCGGAATTAGATCTGAAAATGTTCTTACAAAGTTATTCGAACATCGAAAGCCGTATAGTTCAACAGCTCTACCTGTCCCGTCGAACCTTATGGGATAACCAGATGCACAAATGCCTTGTCCTAAAGTACGACTCCCAAAACTGTTCTTTCACACTGATCACCCTTCGTTCCATAGTTTTACAAGGACCCAATGAGGACTTTAGACCGAGAATTCGGGAATCTCTTTTTGAAGCCCCAATTGTTCTTGTGACGTCTTCGAAATCTGGCAAACTATCGTCTGACTATATATGTAGTGGACTGACAAGGCAGCCCGTCCACAGTGACGGGTAGCCGAAAGGCACACGTACACACACGCCGACTAGCGTGAAGTCTGGAACAGGATTCGTAATGAATGCGATAAAGAAAAGAACGTAGCTACTAGAACACTTAACTTTTACTGCATCCTTTGGTATACAGCATTCTTGATGATAGAAGTGAGACTATCTTGAGATACATGCAATGGTACAAATGGCGCCTTGCTAGGTCGTAGCCATTAACTTAGCTGAAGGCTATTCTAACTGTCTCTCGGCAATTGAGAGAAATGCTTCGTACGTGTAGTCGCTAGCAATGTCGTCCGTACAACTGGGACGAGTGCTAGTCCGTCTCTCTAGACCTGCCATGTGGTGGCGCTCGGTCAACGATCACACAGTGGCGACACGCGGGTCCAACATGTACTAATGGACCGCGGCCGATTTAAAGCTACCACCTAGCAAGTGTGGTGTCTAGCGGTGACACCACATTCCACCCCCGCAAATCGGCGAACGGTCGTGTTATAAGGCTTCCGCCCGCCGTGGGGAGGACCCCATGTTAACGTATGCGATGAGGTGGGGAGTCTAACAACAGGCGAGGCTGTGCCACCCGCACCCGGCCATTCGGTCCGAGGGGAGCTAGGAAACGCCTGCAAACCTAGTCCAGGGTGCACGTCAACATGCGGTGTATGCGCCCGTAATGAGACAGGAGGGGCCGAAGGGTCGACCTCCATTGCGTCGGGGTATCCGACGCGCGATGACGACATCTGGTCCGGAGCGGGCAAGAGTTCCATGGCGGAGGACATCTGGTCACGGGAAGCGAACGGCGGCGCGTGACCCAGGGAGGCGCCAGGCGGTTGCAGCGACGCGTCCACTGCGGGCGGCGCCGGCGGGAGAACAGACGGCGGCGGCGGCGCGTCGCCATGAGGCAAAATGGAAGGCAGCGTCGGTAACACCTGGGGATGAGGCGAGCCAGTAGATGGGTCCCCAGGGCGCTGACTGGACGGCACCATCGCTGAAAGCAGACGGGGAGCGGCAGAACCCAGGCGACGGCAGAGGCGCAGCTGATTGAGATGCCGTCGCACCTCACCAGAGGCCCCCAAAACCAAATACATCGCGCGGCCGAGGCAGCGAAGAATGCGCCCTCCGAGCCAACGCCGTGAACCGCGATAGTTGCGATAGAATACAACGTCGCCTGGAGCAAAAACAGGAGCCTGCCGCTGCACAGGAACCTGATGCGGCGGATGCAGCAAAGACATCAAGGTTCGATGAGGACGACCGTGGAGCAACTCAGCCGGCGAGCGACCATCTCGGGGCTGAGAGCGATACGAAGACAAAAAGAGCAATAACGCGTCCCCCGAGAATGCGGCTCTTTCAATTTCAACATCTGTGACTTGAAAGTCCGGACCAAACGTTCAGCGGCACCGTTTGACTGAGGCGAAAACGGCGCGGATGTCAGATGCTGAATACCATTGGCCTTGCAGAATGACTGAAATTCTGCGGACATGAATTGTGGGCCATTGTCGGAAACAATAGTCTGTGGTAGACCTTCAATGCAAAAAATAGCAGATAACGCCTGGATTGTGGCAGAAGACGTCGTGGAAGACATCCGGACAACAAAATTACTGAAAGAATCGACCACAACCAACCATCGAGCATTCCAGAAGGGACCAGCAAAATCGATATGTAAGCGTTGCCAAGGGGAAGTGGCGTTCGGCCATGCAAAGAATTTCCGCGGTGGTGCGGATTGTTGTTCGGCACACGCCATGCAAGAAGAGCACATATTCGTAATCGCAGCATCGATGCCGAACCAAGTACAGTGCTGACGAGCAAGTTGTTTCGTACGCACTATACCCCAATGTCCCTTGGTGGAGAAGCTTTAAGACAGAGGACTGTAACGAACGTGGGACCACGACCCTGGACTGATCATTATCAGAACGCAACAACAAAACACCACGTCGTACAAAAAGTCTCTCCATGTGAGCAAAAAATCGGCGAACCAACGGATCCTCGATCCGTGACTTTGACAAGGGCCATTGCGGAGCAACAAAACGCAAAACAGTAGCAAGGACAGGGCCAGCAGCTGTGGCTGTAGCTACACGACGAAAATCAATCGGAAACGATTCGACCACGTCATCGGTTTCCGAGTCAATGAACATGCAAGCAAGTTCGGAAGAATCGAATGCTTTATCCGCAGCAACAGGCAAACGGGACAACGCATCGGCGTTTCCGTGCTTAGCAGTGGACCGATACAAGATATCGTAGTGGTACTGCGAGAGAAAAATAGACCAGCGAATGAATTTCTGCGCTGTACGTGGAGGTACAGGCTTGTGCGGATGAAAAAGCGATGTCAAAGGTTTGTGGTCTGTGATGATGGTAAAGTGACGACCATACAAGAAATCGTGAAACTTCGTAACACCAAACACGAGAGCCAAAGCTTTCTCTATTTGGGAATAATTCCGTTGCGCTGACGAGAGCAATTTGGACGCAAAGGCAATAGGGCGATCATGCGAACCATCTTTGTGCGCAAGCACAACACCGATCCCGAAATCCGATGCATCTACCATCAACAAAAGTGGTTTCTGGGGATCGAATGGCTTAAGGCAAGTGTCAGAAAGCAACGCCGATTTCAACTGGCGAAAGGCGCGTTCGCATTCCGTCGTCCAGACGAACGGAACACCTTTACGGCGTAAGCGATGAAGCGGAGCTGAAATGGAAGAGGCATTGCGCAGAAAGCGATGATAATAATTTATTTTACCCAGTACACTCTGTAGCTGCTTCACATTCTGTGGCGAAGGCAAGTCCTGTATGGCACTGGACTCGGATGTATGCCTTGGGCATTGATTACATGTCCCAAATATGGTAAGTCACGAGCAAAAAACACACATTTGTCCTTCCTCAAGCGAAGACCATTTTGCCGCAATACCTGAAATAAATGTGCGGAGGTTGGCTAAATGTTCGGCTGCTGTCTTTCCGGAGATCACAATATTGTCCAGATAGTTTGCTGCAGTAGGGACCGACGCACAAACAGTTTGTAAATATTGCTGAAACAATGCAGGGGCGGATGCACACCCAAATGGCAGTCTTTTGAATCGGTACAAACCAAGATGCGTGTTAACCACCAATACGCGCTGGGATTCTTCGTCCACCGGTATTTGCAAGTACGCATCTGCTAGGTCCAACTTTGAAAAATACATTCCCGGGCACAGTTTGTCAAAAAGATCTTCCGGGCGGGGCAAAGGAAAAGTAGCAGTCACAAGTTGTGGATTCACAGTTGCCTTGAAGTCCACGCAAAGTCTCAATTGTCCGGAAGGTTTTTGCAAAATTACTAAGGGTGAGGCCCAGAGAGAAGCCTGCACACGTTCAATGACACCTTGTGATTCTAAATCGTTTAATGTTCTGGCGACCTCATCACGCAATACGTGGGGAACATTGCGCGCTTTGAAAAATTTCGGTTGCGCGTTCACTTTTAGTTCCAAATGTGCTTCATAGTTCTTAGCGCAACCAAGGCCCGGTGCAAAAATGTCTGCAAATTCTTCACATAGACTAGAAACACTGGCTGAAGGCACAGTCTGGTTCACTGATAGGACCTGATTGACTATAGACAAGTTATACAACTGAAATAAATCTAAACCAAACAAGTTCACTGCCGAAGAAGAACGAAGGACGTAAAATGACACCAGTTTTGTTTGTCCCTTGTATGTTGCAAGAAGGCTGCACTGTCCTAACACTGGGATATTCTGACCTGAATAACTAGTGAGCTGAACATTTGCGACACGCAACGGAGGTGCGCCCAGTTGTTTGTACGTGGCGTGATTGAGCAATGAAACTGCAGCTCCGGTATCGAGCTGGAACGGTATCACTTGTCCGGCAAAGTCCAAATCGACAAAAAGTTTATTGTCCTGCTGACGACAAGAGCGACTGTTTTGTGCAACGTGAACAGACACTGGTACAGAATCACGTGCGACGTGACGGGACTTCCGTCGACGTCGACGCACACTTTTTGTGGGACGAACACAGTCACTGTTAGCGAGAGGACCACTGGGCGGAATGGCATTAACTACATGAACGTCCATGAGCGAAGGTTCCCGAGCCCGTATTGTCTTGGTTCGATTCCGGTGCGAAGCAAAGGGCCTGGAATGGTTGTGAGTGTCCGATCTAAGCTTTTTCTGGCAAACACTTTGAACATGTCCTTTCTTATTACAGAAAAAGCAAATAGCTTGGCGTGACGGGCAATTCTCACGCGAATGTCTAGTTGCACACCGCGGGCATGATTTCAGCACTGCATTTGCTTGCTTACGCGGCACACGCGGAGAGCTAGGCCGCAGCTGCGCGGACGCGCGCGAGGGCTGTTTAGCGTTCCGAGCAGCGCGCCCGGCGGGCCGGTTAATGTGACACACGGCTGGCGAAGTTTCAAATGATTCCTGAGCAAAGTCAAGTGTGTCTTGCCTATCTAATATGCCCATCACTTGTTGAAGGGAGGGATTGACTAGTTTCAAAATCTGTTCCCGTATGCGAACATCAGAAACCTTGTGTGCAATTGCGTCACGCACCATAGTATCTGAATAAGGGAGTCCACATTCACACTCAAACGCACAATCCCTAGTAAGGCCTTGCAATGTTGCAACCCACTCCCGATTAGTTTGATCGGCCGTACGTTTTGTACGAAAGAACGCATACCTATTTGCAACGACATTTACTGTTTCCTTGAAATAGGCATCTAAAGCAGACAAAATTTCTTCGTATGACAGAATTGCTACGTCGCGTCAGGGAAACAATTTCACTATCACACGGTAGGTGGACACACCTACACACGAAAGCAAAAACGGCTGCCGCTCATTACCTTGAATTCTGTAGGCGGCGAGATGAAATCCAAATTGTCGCGACCACTCCGTCCAGCTTTCGTCGTCTAGACGAAAAGCACGGAACGGTGGTGCAACTGCGGGTTGTGGCTGCGGTAGCGATGAAGCGGCGGCGGCCGCATCGTTTTGCAGCGCACGTTGACCCTGGACGAGCTGTCCAAAGGCATCCAATAACGCCTGCGTCTGCTGATTCTGCAAGCGATAAAATTCGGACAGTACATCTGGAGATTGTGGCGAAGCCATGACACAAATAATTTAAGCAAGTAGAAAGAACACGTTTACACTCGTCGCCAAACTGTTGTGGCGTAACAAGCTAGCTACGCCACACTGAGAAGTAGCCGAAAGGGCACGTGTCAACTCACGCCGTCTTGCGTTAAGTCTGAAACGGGATACTTTATGAATGCTATAAAGAAAAGAACGTAGCTACTAGAACACTTAACTTTTACTGCATCCTTTGGTATACAGCATTCTTGATGATACAAGTGAGACTCTATCTTGAGATACATGCAATGGTACAAATGGCGCCTTGCTAGGTCGTAGCCATTAACTTAGCTGAAGGCTATTCTAACTGTCTCTCGGCAATTGAGAGAAATGCTTCGTACGTGTAGTCGCTAGCAATGTCGTCCGTACAACTGGAGCGAGTGCTAGTCCGTCTCTCTAGACCTGCCGTGTGGTGGCGCTCGGTCTACGATCACACAGTGGCGACACGCGGGTCCGACATGTACTAATGGACCGCGGCCGATTTAAAGCTACCACCTAGCAAGTGTGGTGTCTAGCGGTGACACCACAATATAAATAGATTTTGACGGAAGTTTTCTTTTCCAGTGCGGGAGAAAAATCCCTTATTATCGTTAGATTCTTGGGATTGCCACTGCGAAAGAACCGTTCTGAGCGTCATAGTTGAGGATCATGTTCGCCTGGAGATCCCAAAAGGCTCGATGGGCCAACTACAGCCGTTGGTCGTATACGACATTAATTTTGGAATGACTTTGTGAGAAGATTTTCGCATGTAGTTTTGATGAGTGGTAATGATGTCAATCTCGACTTGAGAAACAATACAATTAAGCTGTAGTAGCTAGAACATGATCAGTTCTCTTCGCCAGAGTTTTCATTGTACCGAAATATTGCTGTCATAAACCACGTTGTTTAGAGGATCACCCGCCACAATTTGAGAATACTCCTGAATTTTATTTAATAGTGTGTTGTCCGTCGCGTGTAATATGTGAAGAAATTTCATTTACTCAATGTGCATGGTGTGAAAATGTTATAATTTAAGCATTTCATTACAGATTATCATTACTTTAACGATTTTATATCTTACGATGAGGCACTTAATGGTTGTAAAGTAACAAAATACAAGTATATCAAACGTTAAACTGAAAAACAGAAAAGCGTGAATTTAAAAAGGACAATAACAATTTTAAATATAAACAGGTAATTAGAATAATTAGAAAGGTTTAGCTATTGTAATTAGATGTGTTGAAAATACTGTGACAGCACATTGTGTTACAGCGTATTCTCCACAAATGGTAGGCCTATTCCAGAAACCTGCTTTGTTACACATGGCTGGATGTGGCATAAAAGCGTCCTTATGTTGTAACAAAGGTTTTCATTTTTCAGAACTGATTAGTGCTGATGGAGTATTTCGAAAAATTTCAGTTCATTACGAAAGTTGGTAATAAAGTTTACAAGAACGTTTCAACTTCTATATGAAACACGTTTTTTAGAATTCGTGGTTGCGAAGGTATTTCCCTCTAAACCTAAGATGCCAAATCAACTTTATGAATGTTTTGCACCCATTAAAAACTAAAATGGACGAACACGACAATATACCTACTGTACTGCATTATTCTGACTTCTCTAGACACAGGCCGTTTCATAAAGATTGTTTGCTTTGGCGTGGGAATGTTCCGTTGTTAGTAAGCAGTAGGTTTCTTCCAGAAGTGACAGATTTCATTGTTAACTTACGTGATCCGATTAAGCTGGCGCAAGTATGAGTTGTACTACGCAGTAGGGCTACAGTGACAGTTTATTGTTAATGCGGTGTATGGATTATCTAGGCCCACGTTCGTGAATTCTCCCTTCCTCTACGGGATTTGCAGGACAGGATTATCAGATGAATTCATTATTCTGACCGTCGCTATGTCTGCTGTACGACGGAGGCCACAGAGCAGTTCTCTTCGCCCTGCGTCGCGTCTTTTGCAGGATTTTCCGAGCCTGCAACCAGCGCTGCTTTCTCATTCGGCGGTGCTTTCGATGTTTTGGTTAGCGAGCTGGGCGTGGCCTCCGGGCGTGGCGGTGTGCACCGAGATGCCACACCCTGGCACAACCACGCCGCGCTGTCGGCCAGGGAAGCGTTCACTCACAGAACCGGGCAGCAAATCGGACTGCTGTCGCATGCAACGAATACGTTACGATTGCAACCACTCATCACGAACAAAGATTTGCGAGTGAAACTATGAACTGCATGCTGTCTGGAATAGAACAAGTTCTAGAAGAAACGGAACACGACTGCTCTTGTTCTCGACATATGGGTTGTCACCAAGCGAAAGAGACTGCGGTCCGCAGATTAGCCAAAAAAATATTTAATTTTTGTACGTCAATCCTTCTGTCTTGGGGACCACGGCCTATCACTGATGTAAGAAAATGAAAAGCCCCCAGCTGTC
This sequence comes from Schistocerca nitens, assembly GCF_023898315.1. NCBI lineage: Eukaryota > Metazoa > Arthropoda > Insecta > Orthoptera > Acrididae > Schistocerca > Schistocerca nitens. Next base: position 228,668,961 of record NC_064623.1, read on the forward strand.
CTTATGATCTTAATTACTGCGTGGCTACCAGTGTAGACCTTCATTACCCCATCTTCAGGCATTAGTTGATGCTGAAGGTATGCAGACTATCAGTAACTGTGACGTTGGAGTGCTGACATCACACAGATAGTCTGCGCAAGCGTTATGTTGGCAACTGATGCAGAGTGTATGCGGATTGTCATAACACCTTCAGCATCAACTAAGGCCTGCAGATGGCACATTTTCTATGTATTCTTTCCAACATAAGACTAAACTAAACTAGGCTCCGCCCGAACAGGCCATGAAGGCCCAACAGTACCGACCGACCGTCGTGTCATCCTCAGCCCACAAGCGTCACTGGATGCGGATATGGAGGGGCATGTGATCAGCACCCCAGGCCGCATGTCAGTTTCCGAGACCGGAGCCGCTACTTGTCAGCCGAGTAGCTCCTCAGTTTGCCTCACAAGGGCTGAGTGCGCCCCGCATGCCAGCAGCGCTCGGCAGACCGGAGGGTCACCCATCCAAGTGCCAGGCCAGCCTGACAGTGATTAACTTCGGTGATCTGACGGGAACATTCCCAATTTTAGTTGTTCGTAATTTCAATTCCTAGGTTTTTAATTGAATTTACGTCCTTAACATTTCACTAATTTATCGTGTAATCGAAGTTTATTAGATTCCTTTTAGTATTCATGTGGATGATCTCACACTTTTCGTTGTTTAGGGTCAACTGCCAATTTTTGCACCATACGGATATCTTTTCTATATCGTTTTGCGACTTGTTTTGATCTTCTGATGACTTTGCTAGACGAAAAACGACAGCATCATCAGCAAACAACCTGACACGGCTGCTCGGACTGTCTGCTAAGTGTCCTCAGCAGAGTTCACTCCCTCATAAAGGAGAAGGGAGAACACATTAATGTCCACTCATAGTTGCGGACTACTGAGCAGATTGTGCGTGTCACAAGCTTCTGTGTTGTGGATTTCTGCTTTTTTTTAATCTTTCGTCGTATGATCTCTAAGAAAAAAAGATTGACTAAAAGTGCAAAATGACTTTGCAGGAATGGGTGTGGGATAAATGCAAGCTTATAGAAAAATGCATAAGTACAGGGCTATTACAAATGATTGAAGCGATTTCATAAATTCACTGTAGCTCCATTCATTGACATATGGTCACGACACACTACAGATTCGTAGAAAAACTCATAAAGTTTTGTTCGGCTGAAGCCGCACTTCAGGTTTCCGCCGCCAGAGCGCTCGAGAGCGCAGTGAGACAAAATGGCGACAGGAGCCGAGAAAGCGTATGTCGTGCTTGAAATGCACTCACACCAGTCAGTCATAACAGTGCAACGACACTTCATGACGAAGTTCAACAAAGATCCACCAACTGCTAACTCCATTCTGCGATGGTATGCGCAGTTTAAAGCTTCTGGATGCCTCTGTAAGGGGAAATCAACGGGTCGGCCTGCAGTGAGCGAAGAAACGGTTGAACGCGTGCGGGCAAGTTTCACGCGTAGCCCGCGCAGTGGTTAGCACACTGGACTCGCATTCGGGAGGACGACGGTTCAATCCCGCGTCCGGCCATCCTGATTTAGGTTTTCCGTGATTTCCCTAAATCGCTCCAGGCAAATGCCGGGATGGTTCCTCTGAAAGGGCACGGCCGACTTCCTTCCCTAATCCGATGAGACCGATGACCTCGCTGTTTGGTCTCTTCCCCCAAAAACCAACCAACCAACCAACCAACCACGCGTAGCCCGCGGAAGTCGACGAATAAAGCAAGCAGGGAGCTAAACGTACCACAGGATGGTGCTCCACCGCACTTCCATCATGATGTTCGGCATTTCTTAAACAGGAGATTGGAAAACCGATGGATCGGTCGTGGTGGAGATCATGATCAGCAATTCATGTCATGGCCTCCACGCTCTCCCGACTTAACCCCATGCAATTTCTTTCTGTCGGGTTATGTGAAAGATTGTGTTTAAGCCTCCTCTAGCAAGAAACGTGCCAGAACTGCGAGCTCGCATCAACGATGCTTTCGAACTCATTGATGGGGACATGCTGCGCCGAGTGTGAGAGGAACTTCATTATCGGCTTGATGTCTGCCGAATCACTAAAGGGGCACATATCGAACATTTGTGAATGCCTAAAAAAACTTTTTGAGTTTTTGTTTGTGTGTGCAAAGCATTGTGAAAATATCTCAAATAATAAAGTTATTGTAGAGCTGTGAAATCGCTTCAATCATTTGTAATAACCCTGTAAAGATATCTACCGCCTGTACAGAAATTGAAGGGACCTTTAAATAAAACAAAAGCAGCCATATGAACAGCAAGCGTTTAGATGGCGAGTCAGCACTAAAGCAAACGAGGGACTATATAGAAAGGCTATGAATGGGAAATGAACTTGAAGACAATATAAAGAGAAGAGGAAGTAAATGGCGATGAGTTGGTAGGTATTATACTACCAGAACAATTTGTCAGAGTTCTGAAAAAGTCGAAACATGTCACTCGGAGTAGACGACACTACCTTAGAATTATTGAGATCTTGGGTCAGCCAGCTTTGACAAAACTTTTCCACCCTATATGCAAGATATACCAGGCAGGTTACTCCGAGGAATACAGGTGCTGACACGTGTGAGCAGTAACGAATCGTCTGCGTAATAACCACTGTTTGCAAAAATTGAGACGGCAGAATGAAGAAACTGGAAGAAGTCGACTTCATGGAATAGCAGTTTGGGTTCTAGAGAAATGTAGGGAGCCTAGGCCTTATCCTGGAAGATACCGCCAGGCTGAAGAAAGGCAAACCTACGTTTATAGCGTTTGTTTGTTTTTAAAAAAGGTTTTGACAATACTGACTTTCATAAACTTTTGTAATTCTAAGGTAGCAGGAGTAAAATGCAGGTAGCGAAAAGCGCGGAATGTAATGCTTTTGTATCCCCACATTTCTAAAGCTTCTTTTCTCTTCTTGCCTAAACTTTTTGTCGTACACGTTTCACTTCCGTACAAAACTACAAAGCCGGCTATTCCCTACGTTGTTCAATCTGCACAACGAGCAAGTACCAAAATAAACCAAGGAGAAAGTTGGAAGCGGAGTTAAAGTTCATGGAGGAGGAATTCAAATATTGAGGTTTGCGGATGATACTGTGAATCTGTCACAGAGGGGAACATGATCAACAGGAAAACAAGGGTAATAGTAGTCGAATTAAATAAGACCATAAAGAGGAAATAAGATTAGACAAAGAGACACTAAAATTAGTGGATGAGTGTTTCAATTTCGAAAGCAAAATAACAGATTATGGCAAAAGTAGAAATCGTATAGAATGTAGATTGGCGCCAGGGAGAAAAGCATTTCCGAAAACGATAAAATAGTTAACATTCAACATAAATGTCTGTTAGTAAATATTTCTGAAGATATTTGAAGAGCTATAGACAAGAAGAGAATAGAAGCATTAGAAATGTGGGGCTACAAAAAATACTGAAGATTAGATTGGCTAATCGAATAACTAATGAGGAAGTGGTGAACAGTGTTGGGAAATAAAAAGAAATTCATGATTCAGCCAGACCATAAAATGGATCAGTTAGGAATAGAGACGGGTTCTACAAAAACTACGTTTCATTAGTGTTAAATGAGCTGATAAATGAGCTGATAGATGATAGCATTACCGGCAGAATTCGTAAGGAAAGAAGCATAAATGAGTGCGTAAGAGACAGAATGGGAGCCGACAATATCCCTTGTAACACATCCGACCGCGGCCACTTTCGCCAGCGCGCCGCGAGCGGCCGCGCCGGACACCCTGGGGCGAGCCCCGGGCTGCAGTCATTCTGCAGGGACACGGCGGCGGGGTGAATGGTTCAAATGGCTCTAATCACTATGGGACTTAACATCTGAGGTCATCAGTCCCCTCGAACTTAGCACTACTTACACCTAACTAACCTAAGGACATCACACACACCCATGCCGGAGGCAGGATTCGAACCTGCGACCGTAGAGGTTGTGCGGTTCCAGACTGAAGCGCCTAGAACCGCTCGGCCACAACGCCCGGCCGAGCGGGAGACCTCGCCTCGCTCAAGGAGGGAGACGTTGCGAAGGGCCCGTGTCACAACGAGAAGCTTGCCGGCAGCGGATGGACACCTGCAGCCGTTAGGACGGAACACCAAGAATGTACGCGAGAAAGCGTCTGAGATCTTCTGGCCTGGCGACCTGGCTTAGAAAGCAAGGATGTGCCGACAATTCCAGCACCCCACGGGCACAGGGAGCAGCGTGCAAAAAGCGCGGGGAATTGACCCTGGGAGGCCTGTGAAGGAAGCCAGCATTCGTAAGAAGATGTTTTCCTCGACAGTGAGGACATACCTTATAGAAGACGGACGCCGGCAGATTTTGAGACGGAGTCCAAATATGAGTGTGTCCAGACCTCACGCAGAGAGAGCGGTTATAAAGAAGTGCTGTGTAGCTGCTCTCCCAACAGCCTCGGAATGCGGGAAAACATTTTAATAATGTGAAATCGTGAGAAAGATGCCGATTCACGAGCCACACGCCAGCCCACGCCAGATAGAAAATTTCGAGCCTGCACGGGGAGGCGTGGCGATGAAACGGCGATCTGTTGTTGAGCTACATTGAAAATTTCGTCCGCCAATGACAACGCCGAAAGGAAGAATATTTGGAAGAGGAGTTGAGCTGGGAGCTGGATGAGAAGCGTGATGGGGGGAGTCGGGGAGACGCTGCGGAAGCGGCAGGACACGGGCGCCCTTCCAGCCGTGGCCAACACCGGCCTTCCGACGCCGCGGCAGCGCGCAGCTTCGGCCACGAAACAGACAACGCGGAGTTCGTACCTGGGAGCCGCCGCAACGCCGCCAGCCGGCTCGCGCAGCACAGCACAGCACAGCACAGCTCAGCTCCGAGGCGACGCAGCGCCCGCCGCCGGCAGCAGAGTGCGGCCAACGGTGACGGAGAATGGTGGGGCGGTTCGTCCCCTCCTCCTTCCCCTTAATAACTGAGTCGTGCACACGCCCAGTCAAATCGGCCCTGAGAGTTGTAATTTTGTTTTGGTTTGTATAAGCAGCACGACAATAAATACATTTCTTTCATGTTTTTATCATGGAAGCAATCTTTTAATTCATACATGGACCCCTTAATTTTGTACCCTTTCTGTGTGATTTCATTTAATTATTGATATCAGTTAATTGTTGGCCCCTAATGTGGGGCAATCTCATTAGTCATCTGCTCGTCATTTCATGTTCGACAGCAGAGAGAGAGAGAGAGAGAGAGTAATTTCCCAAGTTCACTACACTCTTGAATTTTTCGCTTTTTTGTTTGGTTCTTTGTTTTGCACATAACTGGGAGCGCACACCATTCAGTGTTAGTCCATTATGTATTTCATGTGATTACAAATTCCATTTTATAGGTAATAAAATATAGCTGATAGCTTGAATTCTGCACTGTTTCCTGTTATTATTGATGAATGAGAAAACTGTTTATGAATAACAGAAACATGTTTTATGTACGTTCGACGAACTATTGCATCAATGTTTCATATATTTTTGTTTTGTGTTTCTTTTATTTTACCTTTTTGTTTTTTTAAACTACAAAATCCCTTCGTTTCACGTTACAAATCAACAATCGTAGAATAAAACCTGGATTAAACATTGACAGTTTCACTTATTGCTTTGCCCGCATCTCGTGGTCGTGCGGTAGCGTTCTCGCTTCCCACGCCCGGGTTCCCGGGTTCGATTCCCGGCGGGGTCAGGGATTTTCTCTGCCTCGTGATGGCTGGGTGTTGTGTGCTGTCCTTAGGTTAGTTAGGTTTAAGTAGTTCTAAGTTCTAGGGGACTTATGACCACAGCAGTTGAGTCCCATAGTGCTCAGAGCCATTTGAACTTATTGCTTTAAATAGTTTTTACCTTTAAGTAACAGATAGCAGAATAACTGCATAGAACAAAAAAGTTACCCAGCCCTTTATATACCTCACTCAGTCTCTACTTCTAGGCAGTTCACCACTTCCTGTTTTAAGGGGAATTTAGTAACACTAGTCGAAGACGTAAAGAAAGCGACTGTTATGACGTAAGACGGGACAGGTATGCAACACATCGTACACGTAATGCGGGTACAGCCTTAATTGACCAAATCTACTACCAGTCAGCTACTACCGCAGTCAACGCTTTCTGATGGCAGTTTATGGTGGTTTCATAACTCGTAGTTAAAACGTATTCTACGCTATCTGAGAATCGCCTGTTTGGTAATGGTATGGAGGGGGGATAAAGATCGCAGAATGAGACCAAAAGTTGAAAACAGTAAGCAGGTTAACACCGGTGTAAGTTGCTGCAGTTATGCAGGGATGAAGAGCCTTGCACAGGAAAGATTAGCGAGAAGAGATACATCGAAACGATCTTCGGACTGAAGACCACAAAAACAACAAATCGGAAAGTGATGGTAATAACATTGTCCTCTCTTGGCACGGCATTCTCCATTTATAAAAAAGTTCCAATAAGGTTTGTTTCGTCTGTTTGGTTACCTAGTTTCATTACTAGGCGTCGAAAGATATTGCTTTCTTTCCTATGGAAATTATACAGGTAATCTTTATTTGAGTCGTGTATTCACTCGAGTGAATACTGGTCTTTCCAGCGGCAACAATGTAATGGGAAGTACAATTCACATTTCAAAGATATTGTCACTTAATTTTATGCAATGTACTTTGAATTTTTCGCATTTAATCACAAAATATTTAATTTTATTTTGTTTCATGAGTGGGGCAGCACGAAACTGGCAGCAACGGAGGTCTTCACATGTGAGAAAACACTCAACGCTAGCGGAGCAATTCCGGCAACCAGTCGGCTGCCAGAGAGACGAAGAAGACGCCAGGAGCGTCGAGCTCTTGCTATGCCTGTTTTGTGTAACAACGTAGGAGGAAATGAAAATTTATTTTTTTTACAAAAACTGTCAGTCGATCTTCAGACTCTGAAAGATTAAGCAATGTAGTTCGATCTTGCTATTACGTTGGACAACTCTGTAAGCATGATAGGCAAACAATACTTCTGTGAAGTTGTTGAAATTAACTGGATGATATTCATGTTCTATTTTGGAAATCTTGTGAAGAAAATATTCTGAAGAAGTGCTATTGGAAAAAAAATATTGTCATAAAAATTCATGATTAAATATGAGTTTCAAAATGACGCTAATGAAAAGATCGTTACCTTTGGATTTGTAACCGCTCTTTAAAGAGTGATTATACAGAAACGAGTATTTGATTAAATTCTGTAATACGAATTGACCTAAGAGCCACAAAACGATAGTAGTATTTCGAAGTAATAGTTAAAATTTTACAAAGAGTAGATATTCGGAATAGAGTAATGCAAAGTAGTACAAAGGGAACCCAAGGAAGACATAACAGAGCTGCGTTTTGTTTTGAATGTACTATATAAACAAACGCGCAGCGTCCTTAGGTCTCTTGAGTTTTTGTTTTCGGCGGTGGCGAGTGTGTTCGCAGTTCTTCCGTGGTAGTCGGAATTTTGGGTTTGGAAGCCTAATTAAATTGCATTCTTAGAACTGTATTAGACATTGGAGTGGTGGAGAATAGATTATTTTGTGATAAATTCAGAGACGGAGTCAATTACAGGTGATTTGTTGTACGAACATTGATATTCAAGTGAATGGTCATTGTACGTATTAAACGAAACGCTATGATCGTATACTTACGATTGTGAAGCGATTTATTGACAATACGGAAACTTTTATGTTGAATTAGGACTTTGTTCGCTATATGCGAATTATTAAAGAGTATTGGGAGCGAAAGTATGTACCCGTGGTCTAGGGGTAGCGTCTTTGATTCATAATTAAAACGTCTTCGGTCCCGGATTCGATCCCCGCCAGTGCCTAAATTCTGATAAATAATCAGCATTGGCGGCCGAAGACTTCCGGCATAAGAAGTCAGCCTCATTCTGCCAACGGCCTTGTCAAAGAGGGCGGAGCAGCGGATAGAGGTTCAGGGCACTCTCTTGTCCTAGGGGTGGGAAATTGCCCCTAAAGGCGGAAGAATCAGCAATGATCAACGACATCAGGATGCAGAAGGCAATGGAAACCACTGCATTAAAGACACGTAACGTGTATCCACAGGACATGTGGCCTGTAATTAAAGAAGTGTCATGATGATCTCTCCATTGGCAAAAGATTCCGGAATAGTCCCCCATTCGGATCTCCGGGAGGGGACTGCCAATGGGGAGGTTACCATGAGAAAAAGAGTGAATAATCTACGAAAGGATAACGTTCTACGAGTCGGGGCGAGGAATGCCAGAAGCTTGAACGTGGTAGGGAAACTAGAAAATCTGAAAAGGGAAATGCAAAGGCTCAATCTAGATATAGTAGGGGTCAGTGAAGTGAAGTGGAAGGAAGACAAGAATTTCTGGTCAGATGAGGATATCAACAGCAGCAGAAAATGGTATAACAGGTGTAGGATTCGTTATGAATAGGAAGGTAAGGCAGAGGGTGTGTTACTGTGAACAGTTCAGTGACCGGATTGTTCTAATCAGATTCGACAGCAGACCAACACCGACAACGATAGTTCAGGTATACATGCCGACGTCGCAAGCTGAACAGATAGAGAAAGTGTATGAGGATATTGAAAGGGTAATGCAGTATGTAAAGGCGGACGAAAATCTAATAGTTATGGGCGACTGGAATGCAGTTGTAAAGGAAGGAGTAGAAGAAAAGGTTACAGGAGAATATGGGCTTAGGACAAGGAATGAAAGAGGAGAAAGACTAATTGAGTTCTGTAACAAGTTTCAGCTAGTAATAGCGAATACCCTGTTCAAGAATCACAAAAGTATACTTGGAAAAGGCCGGAAGATACGGGAAGATTTCAACTAGATTACATCATGGTCAGACAGAGATTCCGAAATCAGATACTGGATTGTAAGGCGTACCCAGGAGCAGATATAGACTCAGATCACAATATAGTAGTGATGAAGAGTAGGCTGAAGTTCAAGACATTAGTCAGGAAGAATCAATACGCAAAGAAGTGGGATACGGAAGTACTAAGGAATGACGAGATACGTTTGAAGTTCTCTAACTTTTTTTTTTTGGTCATCAGTCTGCTGACTGGTTTGATGTGGCCCGCCACGAATTCCTTTCCTGTGCTAACCTCTTCATCTCAGAGAAGCACTTACAACCTACGTCCTCAATTATTTGCTTGACGTATTCCAATCTCTGTCTTCCTCTACAGTTTTTGCGCTCTACAGCTCCCTCTAGTACCATGGAAGTCATTCCCTCATGTCTTAGCAGATGTCCTATCATCCTGTCCCTTCTCCTTATCAGTGTTTTCCACATATTCCTTTCCTCTCCGATTCTGCGTACAACCTCCTCATTCCTTACCTTATCAGTCCACCTAATTTTCAACATTCGTCTATAGCACCACATCTCAAATGCTTCGATTCTCTTCTGTTCTGGTTTTCCCACAGTCCATGTTTCACTACCATACAATGCTGTACTCCAGACGTACATCCTCAGAAATTTCTTCCTCAATTTAAGGCCGATATTTGATACTAGTAGACTTCCCTTGGCCAGAAATGCCTTTTTTGCCATAGCGAGTCTGCTTTTGATGTCCTCCTTGCTCCGTCCGTCATTGGTTATTTTACTTCCTAGGTAGCAGAATTCCTTAACTTCATTGACTTCGTGACCATCAATCCTGATGTTAAGTTTCTCGCTGTTCTCTTTTCTACTACTTCTCATTACCTTCGTCTTTCTCCGATTTATGCTCAAACCATACTGTGTACTCATTACACTGTTCATTCCGTTCAGCAGATCATTTAATTCTTCTTCACTTTCACTCAGGATAGCAATGTCATCAGCGAATCGTATCGTTGATATCCTTTCACCTTGTATTTTAATTCCACTCCTGAACCTTTCTTTTATTTCCATCATTGCTTCGTCGATGTACAGATTGAAGAGTAGGGGCGAAAGGCTACAGCCTTGTCTTACACCCTTCTTAATACGAGCACTTCGTTCTTGATCGTCCACTCTTGGTTGTTGTACATATTGTATATGACCCGTCTCTCCCTATAGCTTACCCCTACTTTTTTCAGAATCTCGAACAGCTTGCACCATTTTATATTGTCGAACGCTTTTTCCAGGTCGACAAATCCTATGAAAGTGTCTTGATTTTTCTTTAGCCTTGCTTCCATTATTAGCCGTAACGTCAGAATTGCCTCTCTCGTCCCTTTGCTTTTCCTAAAGCCAAACTGATCTTCACCTAGCACATTCTCAATTTTCTTTTCCATTCTTCTGTATATTATTCTTGTAAGCAGCTTCGATGCATGAGCTGTTAAGCTGATTGTGCGATAATTCTCGCACTTGTCAGCTCTTGCCGTCTTCGGAATTGTGTGGATGATGCTTTTCCGAAAGTCAGATGGTATGTCGCCAGACTCATATATTCTACATTGCAACATGAATAGTCGTTTTGTTGCCACTTCCTCCAATGATTTTAGAAATTTTGATGGAATGTTATCTATCCCTTCTGCCTTATTTGACCGTAAGTCCTCCAAAGCTCTTTTAAATTCCGATTCTAATACTGGATCCTCTATCTCTTCTAAATCGACTCCTGTTTCTTCTTCTATCACATCAGACAAATCTTCACCCTCATAGAGGCTTTCAATGTATTCTTTCCACCTATCTGCTCTCTCCTCTGCATTTAACAGTGGAATTCCCGTTGCACTCTTAATGTTACCACCGTTGCTTTTAATGTCACCAAAGGTTGTTTTGACTTTCCTGTATGCTGAGTCTGTCCTTCCGACAATCATATCTTTTTCGATGTCTTCACATTTTTCCTGCAGCCATTTCGTCTTAGCTTCCCTGCACTTCCTATTTATTTCATTCCTCAGCGACTTGTATTTCTGTATTCCTGATTTTCCCGGAACATGTTTGTACTTCCTCCTTTCATCAATCAACTGAAGTATTTCTTCTGTTACCCATGGTTTCTTCGCTGCTACCTTCTTTGTACCTATGTTTTCCTTCCTAACTTCTGTGATGGCCCTTTTTAGACTTGTCTATTCCTCTTCAACTGTACTGCCTACTGCGCTATTCCTTATTGCTGTATCTATAGCGTTAGAGAACTTCAAACGTATCTCGTCATTCATTAGTACTTCCGTATCCCACTTCTTTGCGTATTGATTCTTCCTGACTAATGTCTTGAACTTCAGCCTACTCTTCATCACTACTATATTGTGATCTGAGTCTATATCTGCTCCTGGGCACGCCTTACAGTCCAGTATCTGATTTCGGAATCTCTGTCTGGCCATGATGTAATCTAATTGAAATCTTCCCGTATCTCCCGGCCTTATCCAAGTATACCTCCTCCTCTTGTGATTCTTGAACAGGGTATTCGCTATTACTAGCTGAAACTTGTTACAGAAGCAATTAGTCTTTCTCCTCTTTCATTCCTTGTCCCAAGCCCATATTCTCCTGTAACCTTTTCTTCTACTCCTTCCCCTACAACTGCATGGTACTAGAGGGAGCTGTAGAGGGCAAAAACTGTAGAGGAAGACAGAGATTGGAATATGTCAAGCAAATAATTGAGGACGTAGGTTGCAAGTGCTACTCTGAGATGAAGAGGTTAGCACAGGAAAGGAATTCGTGGCGGGCCGCATCAAACCAGTCAATAGACTGATGACCAAAAAAAAAAAAAAGAAAAAAAAGGGAGTGAAAAAAATGGCTCTGAGCACTATGGGACTTAACACCTATGATCATCAGTCCCCTAGAACTTAGAGCTACTTAAACCTAACTAACCTAAGGACAGTACACAACACCCAGTCAGGAGTGAAAAAAGTTTGGACCTTATCACACTAGTATCTTTGCCGCTCGTTGTCAAGGTGATTCCGCTAATAAACGAGAAGTGAAAAATAGTGCCCGTTAAAAGACTAAACTTGTGCTGAACAGACATTGAAAGAATTCGAATCCATAATTAATATCGTGTCGTGAGAATTGAGAAGCTTAGACATTGTAAGGCCCACAGACATAATGGCTCTGAGCACTATGGGACTCAACTGCTGTGGTCATTAGTCCCCTAGAACTTAGAACTACTTAAACCTAACTAACCTAAGGACATCACAAACATCCATGCCCGAGGCAGGATTCGAACCTGCGACCGTAGCAGTCGCGCGGTTCCGAACTGCGCGCCTAGAACCGCGAGACCACCGCGGCCGGCGCCCACAGACATATTTATAATATATCGGACATTAATGGCAAAGGACAATTTCATGGGAAAGCATATCTTTGGTGATAGGTACACGAAGGAATGTAGTACTGACTGACCGTTATCATACAGAAACAATAAACACTAGTATCAACTCTCCTTTCGTTGATCCCCCAATACCATCTCTCATTAATTTAAGAACTTAATTGTGCGAATAAAACAGAAATGTCCGAGACATTCCCAGTGTTTACTAAATTCCATATTCAGCTAGTACATAGACAATAATATCTGTGAACATTAAAGGATTATTGAATTGTTACCAATATTGCATCGGCCACCGCGCCATTCGGTTCAGTGAGCTGACGCATGGGTATTATGTAGTGTAGGACTGAAAGTTTCGGAGCGCTTTTCTCGTGAATGGCTGGCCATCTGGTCGTATGGCTGGGGCATAGTAACTCTATGGGGTAGTGCTGCAAACAGTCACCGTCCCACTCCGAACTTCATTTCCCAACCCTTGCTCTCCCCTTGTAAGATTACTCTCGCCTGGCGTCAGGTTTCAATTTTGGGTCATCTGGTTCCTGAGTTGAATTGTCCCATGTATGAATGTGAGGCACTGGCCGTTCTGTTAAGACTAGAAAAACTCAAATTCCATCTGAAACATAGGAAGTTCGATTCAGAACCGATAATCAGGATAAAACCAGGAAAACCGGTAGAATAGCGAGTGGGTAGCCCGTATTTCGGTGTTTCATTTTAAGGTGCGCCATATTAGAGACTCCGACAATCTGGTAGCCGATGCGCTCAGCCACATGTCGAGCAGAAGATACCGCTGAGGAAGATCGAGCCCGTGGCTCTGATCATCTTGCTTCTACTGCTCTGAGCGAAGTATCAGAATTACTGGCCGATCTTAAAATTATGCAGAACCAGGACGCGTTGTGCGGACCGATTAGGAGGCAAATCTTGTCCGGTCAGGAGGTGCAGAGGTTTTCACTGAAGAATTGCGATCCTGGGGAATTCAGGATTTGCTGTCTCTCGATTTAGGCCGCCCTGTCTTCCATTACTTCTACAGTTCGTTGGTGGCTGGGTATTTAGGCCTCTTTTTCTGCGGGCAATACACGAACAATAGACAACGCTACACTTAGATTTCACAGGTACAGACATTGATATATACACAGCAATAAGAGACGAAGAACAATGGGCTCGATTAAACGTACTGACAAACAGTATTTCAAAAACAACACGTGTAGAGTACTTGTGTTTCTGTGTGTGTTGCGACTGGCGGTCAACGGCTCGAAGAAACCATTCCGAGGTATTCACCGTCAGTCACATTCGGTACAGGTACTAACAAATATCTCCTCTATCCTATCATCTTTTTATATTCTTCTTAAAAAACAACAAAATTTTATTTATATTTCAACCTTAAGTTATTGTTAATTTGAAGAGTATCATTTTTTGTAAATGTTGTAGCTAAAACGAAAGAAAATAAAACTGTAAAAAGATGAAAAACGAAATCTGTTTTAAAAATCAGGTAACAGGTCTATAATTTGGCAATAAATAAATAAATAAAATTTAGGCCTGTACAAGACAAGTTACGAGCTCACCTCACTTGGCCGTCGTTGTACAGGGATGGCCGGCGTTTGGTAGGTGAGAGCGGCTCTCCTAGAAGCGAGTTAATACAACTCCAGAGCGAACAGGACCCTGTGGATAAAATCTTTGTTGTGTTTCTGGGATGCCCTCCCTGTACTAAGAAAGGAAACCGTTATATCCTTGCGGTCGGTGACGCGTTTTCGCGATTTGTTTGGCTCGTTCCTAGCCGACGGGTTACCGCCACTGTTTCTGCGCTCACCTGACCGACATCTTCTCCTGCTCCTGAGACTCAGGTGAGCAATAATTCTCTGGCGTTTGTTTCTAAGCAGTTTAAACAGTTATGTTTTCGCAATGCCGTTAAGCACATCACTACCACGCCTGCCACCCTTGTGATGTATTCCCTCAACTCGCCAATATCTGACTTGTGGAACATTAATGATCTTCTGCCGCCGTCTGTCGTTACAAGACCCTTAAAGGAAATTGGCAACGGGCTAGGAACAATATCGAACCGTCCCATCGTCGACAGGCAAAGCGCCATAGCCACGGTAGACATCCCTTTGAGGGAAACTGCGGCGGCCGAGCTCACGGTGACGTTAGACTTGTTAGTTAACCCAGCGCTTTAACAGACTGTGTACCATTGTGAAGGTTCTAGGGCCGCTTAATTTGCTGGTCAAGGATTTAGCCATGCGCGGGACCCTGAAGGTCCACCTTAGCCAACGCGAGAGGAACTGTTGGTTTAATGGGAAGAGGTTGACACATGCTGGCTTTAATGTTGGCGCGCTTGGAACTCCGCTGGTGCCACTAACTACATGGGTTGCCGATGTCGATCCTGACTGCCGATATCGATGCTGACCAAATGTCGCGACCTAGGGTTTTTGGTCGATGCGTGTGTAGTTGGTTTTTCGCAGGCCTCGGTACGGACAGTTAGCTGGAGGGCACGTAGCTGACAAGTTGTTGGTTTCGGGGGACTCCCGCTGCCTGGTACAGGCATCAGGAAGCTGCTGGGTTGATCATCGACAGCGGCGAGTTGCGGGAAGAGCAGTGGACGCCGCGCGCCACGTGGTCGGCAGCTTCCCAGCCATCAGTGCAAGCGTAAATTTTACGGCACCTGTAAGACCACCTGTGCAGACTAGAAGCAATGACCCTCCTACTAGGAATCCCTGAAGTCACGGCTACTTCACACCTGAGTTGTTATTGGTACTTTCTATCGTAACGCTACGCCTGTGTTTATGTGAAATTTGACCTGTATTATTAACGCGCCTCCGACTGATTGTGTGCGTAAAAATGGACGAATATTCTCTGTTAAAAACTGAGTTAATGAAACTGAAATTGTAACATAGTCTGTGTCGATGGCAGAGCACCCCTCTATACATGAGTATGACCTAGTCAATGAATTACTAGGCGCTGATTTTTCAGCCTTTCAATTTTCAAGTAATTTTAAGGTGTATTAAGCTTGTAACTTGTATGTGTTGTCGCTTCCGCAATAAGTTAATATTGCCTACATCCTAGGCATTATCGTCTGTAGCCTTTAGGGGCATATTACTGTTCCCTTCTGATGTGTTTTGGCAGGGTAGCTATGGCAGCGCAGACATGTTTCCTTTCTGCTGTGGCCACACTTCCATCGCCGCACTACATCTACACTATGTACTCAACATACGTCTTTCATATTAGTTGCATATACTGCCACCTACAGCCAGTTACTCCATATCAGCGACCTCAGTAGTCATTAGGCATCGTGAGAGAGGAGAATGGGGCGCTCCGCGTGACTCACGGACTTCGAACGTGGTCAGGTGATTGGGTCTCACTTGTGTCATACGTCTGTACGCGAGATTTACACATTCCTAAACATCCCTTGGTCTACTGTTTCCGATGCGATAGTGAAGTGGAAACGTGAAGGGACACGTACAGCACAAAAGCGTACAGGCCGGCCTCGTCTCTTGACTGACAGAGACCACCGACAGTTGAAGAGGGTCCTAATGCGTAATAGTCAGACATCTATCCAGATCATCACACAGGAATTCCAAACTGAAAGTACTGTGAAAGGCTGGAGGTGAGAAAACTTGGATTTCATGATCTAGCGGCTGCTCATAAGCCACACATCATGCCGGTGAATGCCAAACGGCGCCTCGCTTGGTGTAAGGAGCGTAGTTTTGAACGACTGAACAGTGGAAACAGTGACGAATCACGGTACACAATGTGGCGATCCGATGGCAGGGTGTGGGTATGGCGAAAGCCCAGTGAGCGGTTCTTCCAGCGTGTGTAGTGCCAACAGTAAAATTCAGAGGCGGTGCTGTTATGGTGTGGTCGTGTTCTTCATGGAAGGACTTGCACCGTTTGTTGTTTTGTGTGGCACTATCACAGCACAGGCGTAGCTCTACCACTATCACAGCACCTTCTTGGTTCCGACTGGCATTCAGGAATGGCAGCTGCATCTTTCAACACGATCGAGCACCTGTTCATAATGCAAGGCCTGTGGCGGAGTGGTTATACGATAATAACATCCCGGTAATGGCCTGGCTTGCACAGAGTCCTGACTTGAATCCTACAGGACATCTTTGGGATGTTTCGGAACGACGACATCGTGCCAGACTGCATCGACCGAGATCGATACCTCTCCTCAGTGAAGAATGGGATGCTACTCCCCAAGAAACCTTCTAGCACCTGATTGAATGTATGCCTACGAGAGTGGAAGCTGCCACCAATGCTAAGGATGGACCAACACCATATTGAATTCCAGCATTACCGATGGAGGGTGCCAAGAACTTGTAAGTCATTTTCAGCCAAGTGTCCGGATACTTTTGATCACATAGTGTAGGTTGGCCCTCAATCTGCAGCTTGTACCAGCCGCATCGTGTTGGTTCAAGTTAAGCATGTTTAATCGTCTGATACTTGCTACGGCGGAGAGTCGCCAAGTAATCGGGATATCTTAATGTATCCAATATTGCGAAGTCAGTAAGAACACAAGCTTCGAAGTGTGTTCTGCCAGCCTGAAGTTTCTCATCACTGTACCTGCTCTTTAAGTACTAGTTTACACCTTGAAGCCTTATTGCTACTTCTATAGTTTTAACTTCTGTAGTTTACTTTATGAATTGTTGAGCTTTTCCTTTTTATCCACAGTCATTAGCTAACTCCACTCATTCTAAAACTTGCCTGCTTGTTGCCTGTGACAACAGCTTGCTGTAGTTGCCAGCTTACCTTGTATTTTGGGGGATTGTGTATTTATTTAAGGGGCATTGTCAATGTTTCTGCTGGTGTGTACCAGTTGGGAGTCACATTTTAAATTGTATGCGTTGCTTGTATTTTGGGGGATTGTGTATTTTATTGCTTAACGGATTTTATTAAGGCTTATAGATTGTTAAGGGCTTTCTAACAGGCACAATCAGTGGCGTGACTTGTTATCCTTTTTGCATTGTGGGTGGGCATTGTCAATTTCTTTAACGTGTTATCCACGCTTGGGGATTGTCAGTACATTTGGTGGCAGTCATTTGTAATTCATTTAAGTGATTCACTGTACTTTTGAACCCGCTAGGACTCACACCTAGTTGGTGTGACTTCTTGCTTGTCTTTGGGGATTGTATATTTCTCGCTTGGTGGCTCTGTTGCTAAAGGTGTAAACTGTTAAAGTCTGTTATTAATGAAATGATCGTGTTCCCGTTTTTTAAAATTATAATGAAAGTTGTTATTCTTTTAACCCGGTTTTTAAATTGTAATTTAGACAGTGGTTGTGAGGCAAGAAAGCGTAAGCGGATGACAGCGGCAAAGCGTCGTAGCAGGAAAGCCGTTAGGCCCCGGCGGGTCGCTGGTGGCAGTTGGCACCACAGAAGTCTCCTAATTTCCGCAAATTCCGGGAAGGCGGCAACGACCTCTGACGCCACATTCAGTCACATCCCAGGCGTGTTCAGTCGAGTTCAGACCTGGTGAGCTGGGCGGGCGGCACCTCAACTGGAGCTCATCACTGTGTTCCTCGAACCAACCCGTCACTCCGCTGGCCTCGAGACACGGCGAATTGTCGTGTTGAAAAATGCCACTGCCGTCGGGAAACGTGATAGTCAAGAAGGGAGGTACGTGGTCTGCAACCAGGCTACGGCATTCCTCGGTAGTCTCGGCGCCTTGCACGACCTCCATTGGACCCGTGGATGCGCACGTGAATATTCCCCAGAGCATAATGGAGCCGCCGGCGTTCCGCAGTACGTGTGTCAAGACGACGGATTCGCGCCCTCCCATCGGCACGATGAAGAAGGTATCGGGATTCGTCAGGCCGTGCAGCGCTCTGCCACTGCTCCAGCGTCACGTGTCCATTTCAGTCGTATTTGGCGATGTCGTGGAGTTAACGTGGGCTCATGCATCGGTCCTCGGCTGGAGAGCCCGTTGTTGAGTGTCACGTCAGATGAATTCGCAGTTGTGGGTAATGACTACCATCAGCTGTAGCATGGAAATACGACAGTAGAAGTTTGGGTCTGGCCGGGAGTTCTGCACGGATGGCCAAACGGTAAGGCGACCGCCCGGGACAAGCGGGAAACCCCGGTTAGAGTCCGGGTCCGGCACAGATTTTCACTGTCGTCATTCCATTCTATAGCTGATGGTAGTCATTATTCGCAATTGCGAATTCATCTGACGTGTTCCGTAACAGCTGAGGTCGTCGCAGTGCATTGTCATCAGAGTAACACCGGTGCTGCAATATCGAATTGTTCGGCGCACTGTGTGCTCAGACCAACTTGTTCTCTGCTCAACGTTAAAGTCTGATGTTAGTTCCGCCGCAGTTCGCTGGCTGCCTTGTTTCGCCTGGCCGCCGAGCCTATGACGTCCGACGTATGTAATGAGGGACGTGAGCCGTGGTAAAAATTGCTGTTTTGAAGAGCGCGCCGCAGCGCGTAGTGTCAAGCAGTCGCCCTCCGTTCCTGGCGGTGGCGCCGCTGTGGCAGTCGCAGCTTTGGTGTCTCCCTCTGGTGGGAAAGGGAAAGGTAGGCTGTTCACGTGCATTTAAGGGGCGCTATGAGCTCGCCAGTCGGTCGGTCTGCGTCAGTCTCTCGTCCCCAGCTTGCTAGTCTGTCTCTCGTCCGGAGTCTGTCGTTCGGAGTGCTAGTATGTCTGTCGTTCGGATCAACCTTTAAAGCCGTCAAAATGAGAGTCTTTCCACTCCGCCAGGAAGAGAACTCAACGAGTGGTCGCCCGGTCGGGGCTTAGTTCCTGCATCTGAGTCTGCGCGTTAGGCCGCCAATCTGCTCGAGTTTTCTCAGGCAATGATCATTGGCGGTTGGATTGATCGGTTGGTCGGTCGCACACTGAGCCACAAGATGACTTGTCCGTCTTGAGCGTCGGCGCATGTGAGGTCGCCACGTGAGTCCAGTGGGCCGCGGCGTACAACGAGGGGTAGTGACTTCGCGGTCGACACGAGAGCGACAGGAGTCAACCCACGACATCGGTCTGGCCGGTGCGAGCTGCGACACCATGAGATGGGAGATCGGCGCGCCTTCTTGCGTCCGTTGAAGTGGCTGGCAGCGGACAGATCAGGAGAGCAATTTGGGGGTGCTGCGCCAAGTCTTCTCGAGAAATTGCAGTTTATTAGAAGTCATTGGTGATATGTTGTTTGATTTACTCTCGTTAAATTGTACTTGTTTTCTTGGTGAGGTCACCAGCCGTTTTGCTTTGGGGTCGTCCCACCATTCTTCTACGTTTGCTCACCCGCGATAAGGTGGTTGTTTATAAATTGGGTGGTCCGTTTTTCCATTGTGGAGTAGGGGCAGGTTAGAGCAACCTGCGGTTCGGGTTGTTCGGTAATCTCCCTATCAATCTACCGTACGGTAGTAGCATGTTTGTCGGATTTGGTGTGTTAACGAATTTATTGCTCGGAGTGTAACAGCCTAATACCTGAAATATGTTTTGATCTTTAGAAACTTTGATATGATCTTTGCCTATGATCTTGAGAGGCGGTATATGTGTACTGTAGAGCATCTTAACTATTGTTTGACCAACCTTGTATAATTTTATATAAGATTACATTTCATGGGCTTTTATTTAAATGATAATTTTAGTATACAGGGTGTCCCAGCTATCTTGTCCACCCAAAATATCTCTGGAACAATAACAGCTATTGGAAAACGACTTTCACCGGTATCAATGTAGGGCTGGGGCCCATGAATGTACATATTTGGAAACATTCTAAAACGAAAGCATATGTGTTTTTTAACACAAACTAATGTTTTTTTAAACGGACCTCCTATATTTTTTCTTCAGCAATCCATAGCATGACAAAACACATACACAATGGCGTTGATTGCATCGCAATATTCCCATTACATCCCGAGATATTAAGACGCGAAGTTGACGCTTGAAACACCCGACATGCGCTGCTAGCGCACGTCCGGAGGCTCAGGCGTGAACCCCATGCTGCCCGTAATCGCGATGTGATTGACATGCGTAATCACACCTCCATACTTGTCAAGAGGTCCGAAACGAATAATACGGTCTGCTGCCATCAACTCTCCTACGCACATAATGGTTTCCCTCTTGCACGTTTTACGTATCTACGTACACAATATGAACCAGTACCGATCGGTGTACACCCATCAGGTTGTCTTATTTATCCTGCACACCCAAAATAAGGTTTATCTAATGCTTTATATGACCCATTGGGCCTGTCGCGCAGGGCCTGGCTCTACCTAGTCAAGTGTCCAACGTAGTTCCCACTACTACCACAGTTACCACTTCGCCTTGTTTATGATTTGCGACCCATGCAAACTCCTGTACTCCACCACCCTCCGAGCATCCCATTTGTTGTTGCTTTGGCGTGCAGTACACCGCTTGCCAGTGTAGTCGTGCATCAGAGTAATCTAGTGACGGCACGGAGGTAGTACACATTGTGAATAAACGTTGTGTTGTGGAACTTTACAGTATAATGTACACACATGAAGATATGGTAGAAATGCTGCTGATCTATGGGGAATGTACGTTGACGGGAAATACGTTATGAGATTGCTTGTTTGTTGATAGTACTGTTAGCGAACATTATGATTATTAAGTTAATATGTCTGTTTTCTACCCTACTCTACATACCTGTACTGTACCCTGTTGTAGGTGGACGAAATGCTGTTCAGGCGAACGACTGTACAGAAGACGATTCCCTGACAAGCCATCGCCTTCGCGCCGGATGTTTGGTCGTCTCACATCTCGTCTACGTGAAACGGGAAGCTTAATTCCAAGACCTCGACATCGACCTAGAACACGCACAGATGAACGTGCTGAAGTCGCTGTGCTCGCTACCATAGCTGTGAATCCTCAAATCAGCACACGTCAAATTGAACGTGAAGTTGGTGGGTCGAAATCAAGTGCACAGCGTATTCTTAAACGTCATAAATTTCATCCTTACCATGTTCATTTACACTAGGATCTTCATGGAAATGACTTCCGCAATAGGGTAACATTTTGTCGGTGGGCTCAGCAAAAACTTCTGACTAATCCAAATTTTTTTGCAGATGTTCTATTTACCGACGAGGCATCATTCTCCAACAAAGGAATTGTCAATATGAGGAATATGCATTATTGGTCCGCAGACAATCCAAAATGGCTCCGTCAGGTAGAGCATCAACGTTCGTGGAAAGTTAATGTTTGGTGTGGGATTATTGGAAATACCATTATCGGACCTTTCTTTATAAATGGCAGACAATACTCCAGACTTATACGACACAATCTTCCTGTTCTCTTGGACACCGTACCTCTGAACCGGAGAATGGTCATGTGGTATCAGCATGACGGATGCCCTGCACATAACGCCTTACGAGCACGACGACTTCTGAACCGTAAGTTCCCTGGTAGGTGGATTGGGCGAGGTGGCCCAGTTAGGTGGCTTGCCGGATCTCCGGACCTTACACCGCTGGATTATTTTCTTTGGGGAGCAGTGAAGGATACTGTTTACCAACATGAACCAACAACACCAGAGGACATGAAGCAACGCATTATTGACGCTTGTACAGCCATCAAAGGGGAAACAGTAGCACGAAGTAGGGCATCCTTCATCCGCAGAGTGACCCTATGTATGCAAGCCATTGAGCATGTGAACGCTATGTTTAGTATGTAGTGCTGGTCTCACAGTGGATGTTTCTACAAAGGGCCGCCGGCCGCGGTGGTCTAGCGGTGCTGGCGCTGCAGTCCGGAACCGCGGGACTGCTACGGTCGCAGGTTCGAATCCTGCCTCGGGCATGGGTGTGTGTGATATCCTTAGGTTAGTTAGGTTTAAGTAGTTCTAAGTTCTAGGGGCCTTATGATCTAAGATATTGAGTCCCATGGTGCTCAGAGCCATTTACAAAGGGCCATTTTACCCAGTGATGTTAAGAAACATTTGTTTGCAACAATTTGTCATTTAATGCATTAGATAAACATGACAGCCGGCCGCGGTGGTCTCGCGGTTCTAGGCGCGCAGTCCGGAACCGCGCGACTGCTACGGTCGCAGGTTCGAATCCTGCCTCGGGCATGGATGTGTGTGATGTCCTTAGGTTAGTTAGGTTTAAGTAGTTCTAACTTCTAGGGGACTGATGACCACAGCAGTTGAGTCCCATAGTGCTCAGAGCCATTTGAGCCATTTTAAACATGACATTGATAATTATGTGATAATAAAACTAATTGGTTAAACATGTTTACATTTATCTTCTATGTCCTACCTAAACTTCCCAAATCAAAACATGTTTACCTAAACAACGGTAAAACTTTTAGTCCACTTGCTCGTTTCACTAAAACCATCAACATGAATTTTACTATTACGAGTGAATGATTAACTGTCACTTGCGCTAGATCTACAGTAAAGTAAAGTTTTAACGTTGAACGGCATTACCTTTTTAGTAACGGATTAACGATAAGCGAAGTTAACTTTGTGACTAACGTTGCGGTACACAGATATGTTACAGAACCGCATCACCCCTAACCTATGGGATAAATACCTGCTGGAATGTACGACGTTAATGCAGGATGGCAGCAGACCGTATTATTCGTTTCGCACCTCTTGATAAGTATGGAAGTGTGATTACGCATGTCAATCACATCGCGATTACGGGCAGCATGGGGTTCACGCCTGAGCCTCAGGACGTGCGCTAGCAGCGCATGTCGGGTGTTTCAAGCGTCAACTTCGGGTCTCAATATCTCGGGATGTAATTGGAATATTGCGATGCAATCAACGCCATTGTGTATGTGCTTTGTCATGCTATGGATTGCTGAAGAAAAAATATAGGAGGTCCGTTTAAAAAAACATAAGTTTGTGTTAAAAAACACATATGCATTCGTTTTAGAATGTTTCCAAATATGTACATTCATGGGCCCCAGCCCTACATTGATACCGGTGAAAGTCGTTTTCCAGTAGCTGTTATTGTTCCAGAGATATTTTGGGTGGACAAGATAGCTGGGACACCCTGTATAAAGTTGCCACCCTTTCACCGTAAGACTTTTCTTAGAAGTGAAAATCAAGTTGCATCTTCGGCGGCAAAGGTTAATATTTTAATTGATAGTGTTTTGTACCACTTTCATCCCTCCTACGGGGGATGCATGGTTTGTGTGCTTGTGTAAATTGTTAAAACTCTTTGTTTAAAGTAATCTGGTGTGTTGCAGATTTGCACCAGTGTAGTCTTTCAGAGGCTGTTGTGAGGGGTCGTGACCATGGCCGTGTCAAAAGGGAGCGACAAGGTTGTCTACCCGGAAGCTCATACAGTCAAAACTTGTTTCTTTCTGCCTCTGAATAAATTGTAACTTTGATATTTAGAGGGTGCATTCTGATTATAATTTTAAATCTGTTTCTTTTAAAAAATGCTTTTAGGCACTATTAAAGTGAATAAAATTCCTATTTGTTAAAAGGAATTTGGTTACGTTTTTATCAGTTATTCCCTGCTTACATAGAGTGATTAAATGTGTTAATGTTCTTGATGAATCTCTAGTAAATAAAATAAACTCTTAAGAATATTCTTTGAAAATAAATCACGGTTCAGGACGGCTCCCCAACTCCGTCGCATCTGGACGTTCTTTCACCTCGGTTTCACCACGCGTTGAAGACACTCACCACAGGCCTCCTCAAACAGCCGACAAGTCGTGCAGGTTCCGAAGCACGGGTGGCGAGCCTGCGGGCCGTCGCAACCTGCCCACGGCGAAGCGGACAGACCGCGCGCCGCGCGCCTTGCCCATCCTGCACACATACAGCACACCGTGCTTGTGCCTCACTAGCAATGACTGCTAGCCAGGTGACGCTGCTACAGCCTGGTTTATATCTATAGAACGTCAGTGGTCGTAATGTTCTGGCTGACTACTGTGTAAGTGAAAATAAAGAAACGGACGGTACGCTAGTTAAGTGTTTCCAGAGAACAAAGATGTAGCGATTATCTGAAATGACGGATAGTAAAGAACACTGCAGTTAAACGTGATCTTTGACATCGTATGGCAACGGGAAAATCAATTAAATCAGTTTCAGAATTGACATGGAGGAATAACAGAGTTTTAGCTTTACATTACAGGTTTATACCCACTTTCAGGACGTGAAAGCGTAAAAGAACCAGTCATTAATAAATTATCTTCTGCTGTATACACGATACGATGCGCACGGGTATAACTTTCGAGTTGAGGTCTAGAGAGTACGTCGCCTTAGACACGAACTGCTGGCTAGATTACGATATTATTCGATATGAAGAAGGTCTTACCACTTAATCCGGACGTTCATAATACGTCAGTTTCTGCTGGCGACACAATGCGCCATTTCTGCGAATTCGTCATAAGCAGAAAACGTTACTACCAATACATTCACGAGTGCAGTGCACATGGCGGCCGCGAAAGAACTAACTGGCCTTTTTGTCGCTAAATACCATCTACGAAGACATACCATCAACTTATTAGAAAAATATCTTCCCCACACTCGCGATTATAACAAAGGCAGAAGCCTGCGAGACTGCTTCACTACCAGCTTAAGAGCTTTAAGGGCTCATCTGCACGCGAAAGCGGTAATACAATTTTTTCGCGTTGCCAAAGACATGATACGAAGCGCTATCGGTAAGCGATGTGTAATTGCTGTTAAAAAAACCAGCAAGTGTTTTGGTATTGCACTTCAGCTCTGACTCCTCTCGCGCTTCTCAGAGTGGTGCGATAATCTGTTTCTGCACGGACGCATTTTGTCGCTGCTCCGTAACTCCAGACATCCTGTTACATACTGGGTATAGGCAGATTTAAAGAGCCTCATCCACGTACTCATTTACACTAACATACTGCCAAGCAACAACTATTGTTTGTATGAAAGCGCCTATTCGTAATTTATGTGTGTATGTGAGCTCCTGAATACATATTTCACTAATCTCTAGGTCTTTTTTCATATTAATAGTTTTAACATTGTTGTAAGCGACTGCCACATGGCAGAGGTTTGTGTGCAATCTCATGGAAAATCATAAGGCCCTAACATAAAAGAACCATAAGTCAATTTTCACGGCAGTTTTACTGCAAGAAGTCAGATATTTTGCTCGCTAATACAAAAATACTTACCAAACCCACGGCCTCAGCCACCAACGCCATCGTTCGCACGCTAGACAATGTGTGGGGAAATAATATTGTTTACTTATATCGATATGTTGCCTACTGTTTCGGACGTGTGCGAAAGAACACACATCATTGATGACCTGCAGCCGTCTAGAACGAAATTAGATTAATACCTTCAGCTGGTGACGGGCGTTGATCTTTATCAATGGGGACGGGTCGAGGCACACATTTTCACCCGTCCCCATTGATGTAGATCAACGCCCGTCAGCGGTTGAAGGTATTAATACAATTCTAATTTCGTAATATTGTTTAATCTTAATACTTCGAAATGTTATTGATTAGCCGATGTGTATTCTCGTCCTTACATGCAGAAGCATTCATTGTTATTGCCGGCCGCGCTGGTCTCGCGGTTCTAGGCGCGCAGTCCGGAACCGTGCGACTGCTACGGTCGCAGGTTCGAATCCTGCCTCGGGCATGGATGTGTGTGATGTCCTTAGGTTAGTTAGGTTTAAGTAGTTCTAAGTTCTAGGGGACTGATGACCACAGCAGTTGAGTCCCATAGTGCTCAGAGCCATTTGAACCATTCATTATTATTATTATTATTTATAGGGCTCAAGCATCCAAGATGGATGCCGATCAGTTTTGTTTTCGCTAAACAAGGGCTCGAGAGAGGCAATACACGCTTTGCAGTTGATAATGGAAGCAAGACTTTAAAAACAAGCGTTCGACACCGTATTATTTTGCAACATCTTCGAAATTCTAAGAAAAATAGGGGTAATCTATAGTCAAAGACGCGTAATTTACAGTACGTATAAGAACGAAGAAGGAACAATAAGACTGGAATACCAAGTACGAAGTAGTGAGAATAAAAAGGGTATAAGACAGGGTTGCCATCTTTCACCCATAGTGTTTAATCTATACACTGAAGAAGCAATGAAGAAAATAAAAGAAAGATTCAAGAGTGGGATTAAAATTCACGGCGCGTGCATATCAATGATAAGATTCGCTGACGGCTTTGTTATCCGCAGTGAAAATGAAAGAGAATTACAGGACGTGTTGAATGGAATGAACAGCCTAACGAGTACAGAATATGAGAGTAAACCGAAGGAAAAAGAAAGTGATGAGGAGTAGCAGAAAAACATCAAAATTTGGTACCCCGAAGTAGACAAAGTGAAGGAATCCTGCAACCTTGGAAGAAAAGTAACAAATGACGAAGCAAAGAGGACAAAAAGAAAAAGCAGATCAGCATACGCGAAGAGGAAATTTATGGCCAAGAGAAATTTGTTAGTATTAATCACCGGCCTCAGTCCGAGGAAGAAACTTCTGCGACTGGAGCACAGCATTGTACGCCAGTGAGTCTCCGATTGTAAGAAAACCGGAAAAGTGAATCAAAGAATTTGAGATGTGGTGTCACAGAAGACCGCTGAAAATCAGGTGGACTGATAAAGTAAGAAGTGAGTAGCTTCTTAGAATCGGTGAGGAGAGGAATATATGGAGAACACTGACTGAGAAGAAGAAGTGACAGGATGATAGGACATCTGGTAAGACATCAGGGGATAATTCAACGGCACGGCATGGGGTAAGATCTGTGGGTGTGTGTGTGTGTGGGGGGGGGGGGGGGGGGACAGTGAGTGGAATACATCCAACAAATAACTGAGAACATAGGTTGCAAGTGCTACTCTGAAATAAAGAAGTTGATTAAAAAAGGACAAGTTGCAGAAAACTGGCTACGAGTTCATGAACAGCTTGCCACCAAACACTCCATTCCCCAAGATCAAGTGTCCCTTTAAAAGGAACGATACTGTCATTTGCTCAAAGATACTGAACCAGGGTAACAAATCTGGAGGTTCAGAGTGTGGCGTTTGCTGTGTTATTCAGTGGTTTGGTATTTAACTAATTTGTAAATGGAAATGATAATCTTATTTTATTACATTGAGTAATTACTAAATAATTTTTCTCCCGGCTAAAGATTTGATCAAGTTGCTAAAGAACTCCAAGTTAACGTCGTGTTAAAGTGTTGTCTGTAAGTTGTGTAAGTGTCACTAAATCACAGTTCATACAACAGATTCTATACAACTATTGATTAAGATGGAAGCAGTTATCTTCAGCAAAATGATCATTAAAACCACCGAATATCAGCCGCGCACAACACTGACGTATGTTACCTGAAACAATATTCTTCGCAACTCGTGCGTAACTAATTTCGGCTCCATACATCAGCTAGAAAAGTTTCTTATAAGGATCGTGCTATGAGCACTGTTTTTAAAGAACCAGTCTGATTCGAATCATTTTCATTAAAATGAGTTCGGGACCACCGGTGCACATTTATTTTTATACATTTGTATTACGTTCAGCATTTATGTCTGCAGAGTTGCGTAATTTAAATTTGAATTTGCCGCTGAGATAATTGTTAAGATGGCGGCAGACAATTGATAGAGACTTTCCATTGTTAGAGCAAATAAGTAAATATTTAAAATGCTTATTAAAATCTACTTTCGTATTGTGCACTATTTAGACTTCATCAAGCAAACATTTGATTTGTTTCTAAGGAATACACAGACAAAAACGCGATACAAATCGCTATCATCAATGGCTGCGCTGCTTGCAGCGGAAAGAAATAATTAACACAGATAATGCCTACTGAGAGAGGAATTAAAGTTACAAATAATTATTCACTCATATTTATAATAATAATGAACTCTATTTTCAAGTAATAATTAACAAATAATTACAGTTTCTTAACAGACCTCAGTTCGATATGCGTCCGCAACCTACAAAAGCCAACCAACCAAAGGTAAAAACAAAGGAAGACAAACGCAGATCATAAAAGGAATTTACAATTATCATTGTCTTTGTATCATACACATCGATATGTCCAATTACATCATAGAATATTATATAAATAATTAATATTTATCATCGTTTTCATTCGTTTTCACTGTTTTTTCATACGTCGAATAGATAATGTTTATAACTGTTAGAGGCATAATTTTCTCTCGTCGCACTGTAGCTAAAATTTATCTCGTGGATGTTACAAGAGGCGATAAAATTCCTAATTCCCGTGTTTCAACACAACTCACGCGATACTGGTGGCAGACGTATGTTATAGGCGAACGCAGTTATATTCGCTACCCGGGCCAGCTTCGGCTCAAGCATCGTCGGATGAGGTCGAAGGCGGCGCCTAGTTAGTGGCTTCCGAAGGCAGGTGGATGATCCCCCCAGCCCCAGCCTTCGCGGTGTCCGGTGCCCCGGGGCAACGTCTGCGCGCGACTCGCCTCTCCTTTCTCGCGGCTCTGCGCGAATCACGGCTCAGATTGTATCGCCGTGACGCGCAGGTCGTGATGAGTCGACGCGCGCTGTCGATTACTATCGACTCGACATCTGTGACACTGCTGTGTGTCCAGGCAACCATGCAGATGGAGAATTAATCTTGCGATGGTGTCGGAGCAGAGGAAAGATGCCTTGAATTTACAGCAGTCGAAGTCAGTACAAAGGCAGAGACATTTGCAGGAAAATTAACACTGTCGGTTGGAATAGTTGTGCACGAGTTGTATGCAATAGCATGAAATCCCGTACACCGACTAATGCAGTCAAATGCAATCGCATTTGATGTCAGTATTGCAATTTATAACAACAACGATTCAGATCGTGGAGGATGGAACTCGGTACAAAGACAGTCGGCTCTGTGTGATGTTAGTGAGTGCACATGTACCTCTGCTGCAGATGGGAAACAGACGCTGTTGTGGATTGGCAGGAGACCAACCCACTAAATTGAGAGGAAGCCGAAAGGTACGCGTTTAAGCTCACGCTGGAACAGGACAAGGAATTTAGACTTTAGAAAAAAGGATGTAGCTTGTGGAATACTTAACTTTAATCCATTAATGTTGAACGTAGCTCAGCAACTGAACATGGCGCCTTGCTAGGTCGTAGCAAATGACGTAGCTGAAGGCTATGCTAACTATCGTCTCGGCAAATGAGAACGTATTTTGTCAGTGAACCATCGCTAGCAAAGTCGGTTGTACAACTGGGGCGAGTGCTAGGAAGTCTCTCTAGACGTGCCGTGTGGCGGCGCTCGGTCTGCAATCACTGATAGTGGCGACACGCGGGTCCGACGTATACTAGCGGACCGCGGCCTATATAAAGGCTACCACCTAGCAGGTGTGGTGTCTGGCGGTGACACCACAGACGCCGTTAGTGACAGTGCGTGTTGTATACATAAACCACGACGGTGACAATGCCACGCGGAAAAACAGTTATCATGTGAGGTAAAAGCAGAAAACTGAGACTCTCTAATCGTCAAATCGCCAGAAGTTGAACCGTTCAGGTACAGTGACAATTTCCTTAAACTGGATGTAAGATATGACCAGAGCGGAAAATATACGCCAGGTAGAAAATTATATGAAACATAGAGAGGTTACGTTTGCGCAAAGCAAGCACCACAAACCGTTATTCTTCTCAGCTTGTTGCTCCTTTACAGGTTTCGGTAACTGCAAGACGTCTACTACCAATTTTGTCATACGACAAACTTCTTTCATTGAAGAAACGACTGTGGAAACCTTCTCCAAGACCCATACATAAACGGCCTAGATTGGAGTTAGCTGACAAACATTTATCATGGACTTCATATGAGATAAAGTGGGTCCCATTGATGATGTTGTTGTTGTGGTCTTTAGTCCTGAGACTGGTTTGATGCAGCTCTCCATGCTCTTCTATCCTGTGCAAGCTTCTTCATCTCCCAGTACTTACTGCAACCTACATCCTTCTGAATCTGCTTAGTGTATTTATGTTTACTCCTGACAACGACGTCCTCTTGAGTAGTCCCCGCCCGGAGATACGAATGGGGGACTATTTTACCTCCGGAATATTTTACCCAAGAGGACGCCATCATCATTTAACCATACAGTAAAGCTGCATGCCCTCGGGAAAAATTACGGCTGTATTTTCCCCTTGCTTTCAGCCGTTCGCAGTACCAGCACAGCAAGGCCGTTTTGGTTAGTGTTACAAGGCCAGATCAGTCAATCATCTAGACTGTTGTCCCTGCCACTACTGTAAAGGCTGCTGCCCCTCTTCAGGAACCACACGTTTGTCTGGCCTCTCAACACATACCCCTCCGTTGTGGTTGCACCTACGGTATGACCATCTGTATCGCTGAGGCTCGCAAGCCTCCGGACCAACGGCAAGGTCCATGGTTCATGGGGGTGGGGGGTCATTGATGATAAAAAGTTTAATTTAAATGGGCCGGATGCAGTTCAATATTATTGGAATGATCTGTGAATAGAGCAACATGTAAGGATGAGAAGAAACTTTGGTGGTAGAAGCGTTATGATTTCGGCAGCCTTTTGTGCCAAAAATAAATCACGCTTTCATTGGATGAACACTAAAATGAAGTGTATGATGTGCACTGAGATGCTAGAGACTGTAGTGATCGGAACGTATGAGGACGTGTGGATCAAAAGCCTAATATTTCAAGAAGATAATACATCTGTACATGTATCTGCTACAACCCCATAAGTGGTTTGAAATTATAGATATAGGTGTCTCGGTCTGGCCAGCATGCGGCCCGATATGAACGCCATGGAAAAAACATTGGGGAATAAAGATGTGGTTATCGGAATAAAAGGCAATCTGATTCCGTATGTGAGCTGAAAAGGGCCTACCAGAAGAGTGAGCGATAATTTCACTGCAACAACTAAAACCCTAACAAAATCAATTCTGGTGAGGATTTCTGAGGTAATTAGGAAGAATGTAGGTTGGACAAAATACTAACACTGTATTAGCACAATAGGACAGTAAGTGTCTTTATACCAATTTCCATCCGGGAAATCAAATGGCTCTGAGCACTATGGGACTTAACAGCTATGGTCATCAGTCCCCTAGAACTTAGAACTACTTAAACCTAACTAACCTAAGGACAACACCCAGTCATCACGAGGCAGAGAAAATCCCTGACCCCGCTGGGAATCGAACCCGGGCGCGGGAAGCGCGAACGCTACCACACGACCACGAGCTGCTGGGAAATCCAGACGCCTTATATTATCATTAGTGTTGTGAACGAAACTTTGTAATTCCGTCATCATTATTTAAATTTTATACGTATCTACTACTTTAATAGTAAATTCATTGGATGTACGCTTCAGACGCTATGTTATACCTTTCATGGATCTCTGCCTTTATACTGGTTTCCACTACTGTAGGGTAAAACAGGGGCTGATAGCCGTACGGGGGAGATGAACAACGGCCGTGGTTCGCCAGCTACGTGCTTTAGAGCGTTGCCGAATGATTGGTAGTGGGTATTTGTCGCGAGTGGCTGGATGATGCTTCCCTTGACTATTTCAACAAAAAATAAGTATTTTTCACGCCTTGATATTACTCAGCATATCGGTACTTTTCGATTTTTTCGTATGTTGGACTGTGAGTAGTTACAGAAATTTACATGTTAGGGCTGTGTAGGTGCGACTGAATACCGTCTTGTCCACCATGATTGATGATGCGTTATGGACATCTTGTCCTGTCGAGTGGAAGAGATGACGATACCATGTTTGGGATAGTTAGCCACCACGTAAAACTGTTTATGTTTTAGTTTCGATGGGAATTTACTTTTTTACATATGGCAACTACGTACGTTTCCAAGACTGGTTCTGCTAAAGACAAATGGAGCAAAGAAGTTTCCAAATTGCTGTTAATAACGTAAAAAAAGATAGTTATTCAGTTATAATAGGTTTTGTATTGTTTAATATTCGACGGGACGCCCTGAGGAAAAAATAAAAACCGGTTGTGATTCAAAAACTGCAATGTTTCCAGGTTTCTGTTTGGGTTTAGCCAATGAGGAACGATTTGTGAGATTTCCTATAATTTTCTCAGAAAAAGTTACGTTAGCAAGTATTTCATTAAAAACACGTCACGATTGTTGGTCACTCTTTCAATACGATCTTCTCCTTGTTTTTTAAGTTTTCGCAGCTGACCATCTATCCTTAGCACATCTGATACACAGGTGAGATGGCCACCTATTACACAATTGAAAAAAAATTTCGTAATTTGATCTAACTTCGTGAAGGAATGTGATTTAATTTTTTCTGGATATATAAAGCAATGTATGTGAATTTGCAAAGGTTTTTTGTGTTTTTCTTGTGTATTAGGATGTGATAGTGTCATCTGAAAAAATCATGGCCATCTATCGCTGATATTCGTTCAGTTCGAATATCTGCGTCACTTAAATAGAAAATTCATCAAGTATACGCTAAATAACAAATATCTTATTGCCATTTTTATAAAAAAAACACAAGTCGTCTGATTTATAATTATATATCTCAAAAAATCCAGTTTTCATTGTAAATATAAATTCGTAATTACATTGATAAAGAATGTCAGAATAAAAAAAAAACACAACAGAATACACTTGTTTTCATCTTTTGTATTTTACTTTTCACGGATATGTTCGTGAAACATGCACTTTCTTTTAAAAATTTGCCTCGACAAGGAATCGAGCTCAAGTGGGCGAGCAGTCTACCATACAGCCACATTGTTTCTGGTAAAATCGGCTTAATTTGGGATATTAAGAACGCTCGGAAAACGTGACAGTCGAATTGCTCGAGAACGTTTTAGTGTTGCGCCGAAATACTTTGAGAATTGATATTTGCCGGCCGCTGTGGCCGAGCGTTCCTAGGCACTTCAGTTCGGAACCGCGCTGCTGTTACGGTCGCAGTTTCGAATCCCGCCTCGGGCATGGATGTGTGTGATGCCCTTAGGTTAGTTAGGTTTAAGTAGTTTTAAGTTCTAGGGGACTGATGACCTCAGATGTTAAGTCCCATAGTGCTTACAGCCATTTGAACCACTTTTGATATTTGTGTTCTGAACCTGACGTGCCATAAATGTAAAAAAAAAAAAAAAAAAAACCAACGAAAGTGACACTGCTGTGTGGTGTCCTTGTGAGTGTCGCACAGAACTCGGTCTAGCTGAGGACCCGAGACCACGCCGACATCCGAGGCGTGACAGGTGTGTGTGACTGGAGCCCGGCGCCCCGGTGAGCTGCCTATGCCCGTGGCCGGTGCCACACTCCTAGGAGCAGAGCTGCAGCCTGGGTGCTGCGGCGGCTGCCCTACAAGGGAAGCCTTTTACCGCTGGCCGCAGACCGGTCGCCGGCAAACCAGGCGGTGACGTCAGGCCGGCGCGCTGCACCGCACAGCACACCGCGGCACACCACGGCACAGCGCAGCCCCCGCGGTCCCTCCCGCACAGGTCGTGGGGTCGCCGTTCCTCACACGGGACCTCTCCCGACTGGCACTGCTCCGCCTTTTCGAAATTCGAGGACTGACGTTGGTCCAAGCTGAGATTTTGTACACCAAAAGTTTCAGTCGCATCGATATCTTGACTTCCCGCTCATTTAAGTCGGTATGCTCGTATAAGTGGGATCAGCAGATATATTTCAGATATAATTACTATCGGTGGTGACTTCAGTCTACCCTCAATATGCTGGGAAAATTATACTTTTAAAGCCGGCGGCAGGCAGAAAACGTCCTCCGAAATTGTACTGAATACTTTCTCAGAAAATTATTTTGAACAATTAGTTCACGAGCCCAACTGAAGCGTAAATGATTGCGAAAGCATACTTGACCTCTTAGCAACAAATAATCTTGGACAAATAGAGAGTATCGTGACGAATACAGGGATTAGCGACCAAAAGGCAGTTGCTGCTAGGCTGGGTACTCTAACACCTACAACCATCAAAGAGAAACGCAAAGTACATCTATTTAAAAAAAGTGATAAAAATGAGCTTACGCCTTTTTAAAAGACAGTCTTCACTCTATCCGATCTGATCATGTAATCGTAGTAAAGATTGATTTCAAACAGATAGTATCGACGGCAATTGGGACCACATAAATTAATAAGTGATGGTACTGATCCCTCATGGTACACAAAAAGGGTCAGATTGCTGTTGCACAAGCAACGAAAAAAGCATTGCAAATTTAAAAGAACGCAAAATCCCCAAGATTGGCAAAGTTTTGCACAAGTTCGAAATATAGCGCATACTTCAAAGCGAGACGCTTTGAATAATTTCCACAAGGAAACTCTGTCTCGAAATCTGGCAGGAAACCCAAAGAAATTCTGGTCAAGTATAAACACACCAGTCACAAGGCCTAATCAATACCTTTCACTGCGCAATAACAACGGTGAAGTTACTGATGACAGTGCCACTAAAGCAGAGTTATTAAACACGGTTTTCCGAAACTCTTTCACCAATGAAGACAAAGTAAATATTCCTGAACTCCAATGAACAATTGACAAGATGACAAACATAGAAGTAGATGTCCTCGGTGTAGCAAAGCAGCTAAAATCACTTAATAAAGGCCAGGCCTCCGGTCCAGATTGTGTACAGTCAGGTTCCTCTCAGAGTATGCTGATACAATAGCTCCACATTTAGCAATTATATACAACCACTCGCTCACAGAAAGATCCGTATCTAAAGACTGGAAAATTGACCAAGTTATACCAGTATCCAAAAAGGGAAGTAGGAGTAATCCGCTGAATTACAGACCCATATCACTAACGTCGATTTGTAGTATGGTTTTGTAACATATATTGTGTTCGAACATCATCAAGTACCTCGAAGAAAACGATTTATTGACACATAGCCAGCACGGATTCAGAAAATACCGTTCTTTTCAAACACAACTATTTATAGCCATGACGTGATGAGTGCTATTCACAGGGTATGTCAATTTACGTCAATATTTTTAGATTTCCAGAAGGCTTTCGACACCGCTCCTCACAAGCGTCTTCTAACCAAATTACGTGCCTATGGAATATCGCCTCAGTTGTGCTACCGGATTACTGAGTTCCTGTCACAGACCACAGTTCGTAATAATAGACGTAAAGTCGTCGCGTGAAACAGAAGTAATATCCTGCGTTCTCCAAGGAAGTGTTATAGGCCCTCTATTGTTCCCGATGTATGTTATCGATATAGGAAACAATCTGAGTATCCGTCATAGATTGTTTACAGATGATGATGTCATGTACCGTCTTGTAAAGTCATCAGATGACCAAAACGAATTCCAAAATTATTTAGATAAGTTATCTGTGTAGTGCGAAAAGTTGCAATTGACCCAGAATAAAGAAAAGTGTGAAGTTATTCACATGAGTACTAAAAGAAATCCGCTAAATTTCGATCATGCGATAAGTCACACAAATCTGAAGGCTGTAAATTCAACAAAATACTTAGGGGTTACAATTACAAATAACCTAAATTGGAACGATCACATAGATAATGTTGTGGGTAGAGCAAACCAACCACTGCGATTCATTGCCAGAACACTTAGAAGGTGCAACAGATTTACTAATGAGACTGCTTCACCACGCTTGTCCCCCATATTCTGGAGTATTGCTGTCCGGTGTGGGATCCGCATCAGGTGGGACTGATGGATGACATAGAAAAAGTTTGAAGAAGGGCAGCGAGTTTTGTATTTCGCGAAATAGGGGAGACAGTGCCACAGGCATGATACTTTTATTGGAGTGTCAGTCATTAAAACAAAGGCGTTTTTCGTTGCGACGGGATCTTCTCATGAAATTTCAATCACCAGTTTTCTCTTTCGATTGCGGAAACATTCTGTTGGCACCCACCTACACAGGAAGAAAAGATCACGATAAAATAAGATAAATCGGGGCTCGCACAGAACAATGTAAGTGCTCGTTTTTCCCGTGCACCGTTCGAGAGTGGAACAGTAGAGAGACAGCTTGAAAGTAGTTCATTGACTCCTCTGCCAGGCACTTTATTGTGAACAGCAGAGTAATCACATAGATGTAGACGTAGATACATCCGCGCGCTTTCTGCGCCTTGTGGCTAATGGGAATGACGACTTTCAGACCCACAGGCCATAAAATGCAGTTAGTTAATGATTCCTCAACTAGAAGGCAACTGTCGTCAGTCAAGATAACGTATTTATGAATTTCGTGGAAGCTGTTCTGGATATGTAGAATGTTTCGAACAAAAGTGTCACACATTCCTACAACAGGTAGTACTGACCAAAACTAGAAGAAACATTCCTGTAATGAGACGCTCAGAAACTATTGAGATATGGACCGCTGAAGATAGCCTCTTCGCAGACGACGTCTGTAAGAAAGTATCGACGCCAGGAGACAGTATCGATTTGCAGAATGACATACACAGTGCTCATGAACGGAAACAATTTGACTATTGCACAACTACACTATTGATACCAACTTCCGGAAACATTAACCGTGGAAAATACCTAGCGGAAGCCATCCAGACCTGAAGTGGAATGACCACATAAAATAAATAGTTGAAAAGGCGGATGCCGGACTGACATTTATTGGAAGAATATTAAGCTAATGTAGCTCGTCTACAAGAGAAGTGGCCTACGAGATGTTTGTACAACCGATTATTGAGGACTGACGCCGGAGACAGAGAAGATCAAACGAAGAGCGGCGCGTTTCGTCACGGAAGCATGTGGTCGGTGCGAGAGAGTCACAGAGACACGTAAGTCTGCAGGCTTTCGTGGTTGTTGTCACTCAAGTTAAAATCTTCTGAGTTATTAGGCCGCGTCATGTTTCTTCTAAAATGTTCGACGTTTCGACCCCTCTCCTGGGATGTTCCTCAGGATCTTTTGGTGTCCACTACTGTTAGAACACTGGGGGGTCCAAACGTCGAACATTTTAGAAGCAACATGACGCGGCCTAATAACCCAGAAGATTTTAACTTCAGTCACAGAGATGCTCAGCAGACTCCGGTGGCACACGTTACAAGAGAGGCGTTACGCATCACGGAGATGTTTGCTATTAAAATTTCGGGAGCTTTTCAGGAAGTCGGACGACATGTTACTTCCTCCCACAACACAGCTCACGAAATGACCCGCACATTCAAGTCCGTCCTGATACTTAGAGACTCTCAAAGAGTGATACAGGAACTGCAACATACCGCATTTGATAAACAGACCTACAGACATGTTCTGGACGTTTTGGCGGCCATTTGGGACGCACAGATCTTGGGCATGCCGTCCAATTACTCTGGATTAAAGGACATCTTCACCACCTTGGCAAGAGGAGTATTACAGTAGGGCAGTTACGCCCAACGCCGATCGCACGTCGACGCGACGGAAGGCTGCTTATCGAGCTTGGAACCGTGAATGGCAGGTGTCTCAGCACAACATCTCGACCGCGGTTCGCCTCGGTGCAGCTTCGCAGACGTCACGTCACTAGTGTCATTCGCATGAGGTTGGGACACGGTTGAAGATTAACGCTTTTGCACACTGTGATAAGGACTCAACAGCAGTAGAGGATCTTAACCACATCACATTGGCATGCTCAACGTACACGTCTGCACAATCAGACTTGTGTGAGAAATTGGTTGCGAGAGGTTATCCCCTTCCCACCACTGTTCCTGT
This sequence comes from Schistocerca nitens, assembly GCF_023898315.1. Classification (NCBI taxonomy): domain Eukaryota; kingdom Metazoa; phylum Arthropoda; class Insecta; order Orthoptera; family Acrididae; genus Schistocerca; species Schistocerca nitens. The sequence goes on from NC_064623.1 coordinate 228,706,578, forward strand.
TTTACTCCACCGCTTTGATAAATGTAACGTGCTCACTAACTACTTGAAAGCCACAGGCATGCAAATTTAATTTGTAAGTTGCCGAAGTTTTCATTTTCACATCGCATCAGCCCTGTTCGTATCCGGGTATGTAATTTTGTGTTTTAATTTGCGTTGATTAAATTTCAATCTTGCTCTCTTGTGCATTTTCTTTCACTGTTCTACTGGCAGTATTGTACATACCGTTGGTTGTATCGTTTGTCATTTTGGATTTTTCTTTTACATTAAGGACTTCTGTCTGTTTGCTACATTTCTCATATGCCACTTGCAATTTTGTTCTTCAGTTATTATTGCACTTATTTTATGTTGTACGGGTTTCCACTTTCATGTGTTGTCTTTTACTGTAAGACCATATTTATATTCGTCATTATCTTGCTGTACAGTGCTGTTTGTAATTCTGAGCCGATGTCACTGTTATCGCTGCCACCCGCTGTCTGCTGTTTGTCTAATGGAGCTCTTATTTCACTGTAAGAGTGTGTTTGTATGGTAAGTTTGTTATTTTGTGCTATTTCACTTTCTCCCGATCATTTTCTTTGGCACTTTATAAGCGTTGTTAGCTGTAGTATGGTCCATGTAAAAAAAAAAGAAAAAAGGGCTTCCGAATATACAACGAACCTGCGGGCCGTACAGCGCCACCAAGCAGCAGTAAATGCAGTTAACCATGAAACAGCCCGTTCCCTGTAACTTCGGTTCCTGCACATACTTTCACTTTCATAAGTTCGTCATTTTATATTTCTCACATCTTTATACTTTTAATGTTTTTTTAAAAAAATGCGTCATATTTCATCAAACTAAATGGAGTAATCCCACTTCCGTAGTTTTACTATCTTTATGTCTTTGACTATTTAAATGTCGACTGTTCTAGGCCGATACTTTTAATATTAAAAAAATTTTACAGTTTCAATTATATGCTTTCAGGCTAAGAACTTACGACTTTAAACTTAAATTTCACGCTTTGATATATTCCAATAGTAATTCAGTTTTCGCTTCTTTATTTCCACTGTTATAACCTACTATTTAACCCCTCTTTTACACTTTTACGCATCCGCTCTGGTATCTTAACAGAGGGTCTTTTATATTTTTAACTTTTTGTAATTTTACTATAAGACCCTCTCTTGTTAAGCCCATAGCATGCCTGCCACTATCCTTCGCCCCCCCCCCTCCCTCACTTGCCTTCTTAGTGTTCTCTCAATCCCCCCTCGTTGCCTTTTATAATTCCATTACTTTTTGCCGTTTCCATGTTATATACTCATTGTTCTGCACTATTAGCGTTTCAACGAGAACTTTTACATCATTTTACGTTAACCTCATGACATCTCCACTAACCCCACCCCGCTTCCTCTCACCTCACTCCATTTTCTCATTCCCCCTCCCCTTCCTACCTCCAGCATATACCTATTTAAAACACTGATCGCAGTTGCGAAACACAGTTCTTTGTTTTAGATCTCAAGATAATCCAGAGTGATCAAAATATGTAACCTTACTAAAAATGTACAACTCAGACGGAACAACAAATGAAAGTTATCTTAATTATATAAGCAGTTGCTGAATCTCTCAAGACGATTATGTCGACTACAACGACATTTTAAGAAGTAAATTCATAGAATGACGTGGAGTAAAAGCCAGATGTTTTGATATATCAAAGCAAGAATATGGGAGGCGTGGATAGGAACGATTTCCAACTGCAAAGCTCCGGAAAACTGGGAGCGGATTGAAATAATATCAGAAAATTTGTCGCTATTTTTTGCACAGTGTCCGTTTCCTGTCTGTGACATTGGTCGTCAATCGGACGCCCACCTTGAGTACAAAAGCGAATCATCTCGTAGCCAAATATTTCCCAGAATTTTTGCCAAGCTCAGCGAAGAAGAGAGCAACAAGGAGGTGTCGACTACCGGACAGAAAAAAAGAGAAATCTTATTTGTGCGCAGAATGTAAATTTACTCTCTGTACTGTCTGTAATTGAAGTTCCATATTCAAAACGCCGTGAAGGAGAACCGCTGCTGAGAATGGCGTCAAATTTTTACAGCATGTGATTTACTCAGTGGGAAATATCACGGGGAAATTTTGCCAATAGTGGACGAATCGCAACACGACGACTATGGTTTGAGTCCCACCTTACACGATCAGTACTGTTCGATGCGCATGAGTGCACAAGTTAGGCAGCTAACAGTTGTGATAGTGTTAGTTAGGCAAAGCCAGCTACCACGATTCGTTTTAACAGTCAAAGTAGATGAAAAGGTAGTAAAACAGGATTTCAACTCATTCCCCAGCGTCCCAATGGTATTCAGTCCGTTCGTGGGTTTAAAATCATTGAAAAACGACAATAAATGTTCAAAAGTTATTCAAGTACAAAAGGAAAAACCAATAAGAACTTTCATACTTGTGGGTGACATTATATTTTTGTCACGGATGCAAAGTAAACGGAAGATTACTGGAACCTGAAGGTAACTGTCCAGGACACTGTTTTCAGATAAACATGAACGAAAGAAAAACGAGGAAAGCATACTTGAGATAAGTCAACTGACGATGGAGGGAGGGTTGGAAGGGAGGAGGGAGGGGGGGGAATTAGATTAGGAAATGAGGCAGTAAGAGCAGTAGATGAGCTTAAGTATTTGACAGAAAAATGCATGACATCGATCGAAGTGAAGAGAGCAGCCTCATAATGACAAAGAAAGGGTTTTCGAAAGGAGAAATTTCATATCACGGAACTGTTACAATTTACTTTATGGAAGTATTTGTCTCAAATATATCCTAAGTACCGTACCGACCGCTGCTTCGTTCACGTGGACTGTATGATCTGCACAGGCATTTTTTTTTCTTTGGTTTTCTTTAATCGAATTTTTAATCTGGTCACAAATTTCAACACCTTTTATACTTTTCACGGTAATTAAGGCCATGGAAGCATGGTCTTTTCCGGAGGTACCTCTGACAAAAACGCCTTTTTGCTACTGGAGTGCAAATTTCTTGTTAATCGTTCCCTTTGCTTTCTCGTGGAGATATTTCCATAAAAACTTTTATCCCTTAATAAATATTTTCTTATATCTAACCGAGAAGTGAAATTCCAATTTTTCCAGATTTAACATTCAAATTTTTTAAATATAGAAAAATGTTTCTTAAAAATTTTGATCGTCTATTTCGATCTCTTAGGGGCTTAATTTCCAAAAGTACTGAAATATGTATATTTTTATTTGTAACCTAGAATCTATATACCAATTTTCATACATCTAGCTTTAGAAACGCTTTACTAGTACTTTAAAAATGATTTCATCATCATCTTCGTTTCCCCTCTATCCAACATCTGGACCGAGCGAGGTGGCGCAGTGGTTAGCACACTGGACTCGCATTCGGGAGGACGCCGGTTCAATCCCGTCTCCGGCCATCCTGATTTAGGTTTTCCGTGATTTCCCTAAATCGCTTCAGGCAAATGCCAGGATGGTTCCTGTGAAAGGGCACGGCCGATTTCCTTCCCCATCCTTTCCTCACCCGAGCTTGCGCTCCGTCTCTAATGACCTCGTTGTCGACGGGACGTTAAACACTAATCTCCTCCTCCTCCAACATCTGGTCGGGTTGGTATTTACTTATTTTCCGGTATTTACTTTACTCTGTCTTTCCACCGTACTTCTTCCACAATTTGGTTCCATAGCAGGTTTCTCCTCCTTAAAAAGATTTATTTTTTAAAAAAATAACTTTTTCTCTCATTATTTTAGTCCCATGCAGGCTAAATTTCCATAAACATTTATTTCTTTATTTGTGGTCGAAAAACAAATAACAGTTTCCGTAGGTCCAGCTTCAAACCTGCCTTAATAGCGCCATATTTTCAAGAAAAGAAAATTTCACCCCCTTCTAAAACGACGTAGCGGTTTGCGCTGGGCAACTCAGGACGTTGCCACACACACACATTATATATATATATATATATATATATATATATATATATATATATATATATATATATATATATATATATATAGGGTGTCCCAGCTGTCTTGTCCACCCAAAATATCTCTGGAACAATAACAGCTATTGGAAAACGACTTTCACCGGTAACAATGAATGTACATATTTGGAAACATTCTAAAACGAAAGCATATGTGTTTTTTAACACAAACTTATGTTTTTTTAAACGGACCTCCTATATTTTTTCTTCAGCAATCCATAGCATGACAAAGCACATACACAATGGCGTTGATTGCATCGCAATATTCTCATTACATCCCGAGATATTAAGACGCGAAGTTGACGCTTGAAACACCCGACATGCGCTGCTAGCGCACGTCCTGAGGCTCAGGCGTGAACCCCATGCTGCCCGTAATCGCGATGTGATTGACATGTGTAATCACACCTCCATACTTGTCAAGAGGTCCGAAACGAATAATACGGTCTGCTGCCATCAAGTCTCCTATGCACATAATGGTTTCCCTCTTACACGTTTTACGTATCTACGTACACAATACGAACCAGTACCGATCGGTATACACCCGTCAGGTTGTCTTATTTATCCTGCACACGCAAAATAAGGTTTATCTAATGCGTTATATGATCCATTGTGCCTGTCGCACAGAGCCTGGCTCTACTTAGTCAAGTGTCCAACGTAGTTCCCACTACTGCCACAGTTACCACTTCGCCTTGTTTATGATTTGCGACCCATGCAAACTCCTGTACTCCACCACCCACCGAGCATCCCATTTGTTGTTGCTTTGGCGTGCAGTACACCGCTTGCCAGTGTAGTCGTGCATCAGAGTAATCTAGTGACGGCACGGAGGTAGTACACATTGTGAATAAACGTTGTGTTATGCAACTTATACTGTACAGTATAATGTACACACATGAAGATATGGTAGAAATGCTGCTGATCTATGGGGAATGTACGTTGACGGGAAATACGTTACGAGATTGCTTGTTTGTTGATAGTACTGTTAGCGAACATTATGATTATTAAGTTAATATGTCTGTTTTCTACCCTACTCTACATACCTGTACTGTACCCTGTTGTAGGTGGACGAAATGCTGTTCAGGCGAACGACTGTACAGAAGACGATTCCCTGACAAGCCATCGCCTTCGCGCCGGATGTTTGGTCGTCTCACATCTCGTCTACGTGAAACGGGGAGCTTAAGTCCAAGACCTCGACATCGTCCTAGAACACGCACAGATGAACGTGCTGAAGTTGCTGTGCTCGCTACCATAGCTGTGAATCCTCAAATCAGCACACGTCAAATTGAACGTGAAGCTGGTGGGTCGAAATCAAGTGCACAGCGTATTCTTAAACGTCATAAATTTCATCCTTACCATGTTCATTTACACCAGGATCTTCATGGAAATGACTTCCGCAATAGGGTAACATTTTGTCGGTGGGCTCAGCAAAAACTTCTGACTAAACCCAATTTTTTTGCAGATGTTCTATTTACCGACGAGGCATCATTCTCCAACAAAGGAATTGTCAATATGAGGAATATGCATTATTGGTCCGCAGACAATCCAAAATGGCTCCGTCAAGTAGAGCACCAACGTCCGTGGAAAGTTAATGTTTGGTGTGGGATTATTGGAGATACCATTATCGGACCTTTCTTTATAAATGGCATCCAAAATGGCAGACAATACTCCAGATGTATACGGCACAATCTTCCTGTTCTCTTGGACACCGTACCTCTGAACCGGAGAATGGTCATGTGGTATCAGCATGACGGATGCCCTGCACATAACGCCTTACGAGCACGACGACTTCTGAACTGTAAGTTCCCTGGTAGGTGGATTGGGCGAGGTGGCCCAGTTAGGTGGCTTGCCCGATCTCCGGACCTTACACCGCTGGATTATTTTCTTTGGGGAGCAGTGAAGGATACCGTTTACCAACATGAACCAACAACACCAGAGGACATGAAGCAACGCATTATTGATGCTTGTACAGCCATCAAAGGGGAAACAGTAGCACGAAGTAGGGCATCCTTCATCCGCAGAGTGACCCTATGTATGCAAGCCATTGGGCATCACATTGACCATGAGATGTGAACGCTATGTTTAGTATGTAGTGCTGGTCTCACAGTGGAAGTTTCTACAAAGGGCCATTTTACCCAGTGATGTTAAGAAACATTTGTTTGCAACAATTTGTCATTTAACGCATTAGATAAACATGACATTGATAATTATGTGATAATAAAACTAATTGGTTAAACATGTTTACATTTATCTTCTATGTCCTACCTGAACTTCCCAAATCAAAACATGTTTACCTAAACAACGGTAAAACTTTTAGTCCACTTGCTCGTTTCACTAAAACCATCAACATGAATTTTACTATTACGAGTGAATGATTAACTGTCACTTGCGCTAGATCTACAGTAAAGTAAAGTTTTAACGTTGAACGGCATTACCTTTTTAGCAACGGATTAACGATAAGCGAAGTTAACTTTGTGACTAACGTTGCGGTACACAGATATGTTACAGAACCGCATCACCCCTAGCCTATGGGATAAATACCTGCTGGAATGTACGACGTTAATGCAGGATGGCAGCAGACCGTATTATTCGTTTCGCACCTCTTGATAAGTATGGAAGTGTGATTACGCATGTCAATCACATCGCGATTACGGGCAGCATGGGGCTCACGCCTGAGCCTCAGGATGTGCGCTAGCAGCGCATGTCGGGTGTTTCAAGCGTCAACTTCGGGTCTCAATATCTCGGGATGTAATGGGAATATTGCGATGCAATCAACGCCATTGTGTATGTGCTTTGTCATGCTATGGATTGCTGAAGAAAAAATATAGAGGTCCATTTAAAAAAAAAACATAAGTTTGTGTTAAAAAACACATATGCATTCGTTTTAGAATGTTTCCAAATATGTACATTCATGGGCCCCAGCCCTACATTGATACCGCTGAAAGTCGTTTTCCAATGGCTGTTATTGTTCCAGAGATATTTTGGGTGGACAAGATAACTGGGACACTATATGTGTGTGTGTGTGTGTGTGTGTGTGTGTGAGAGAGAGAGAGAGAGAGAGAGAGAGAGAGAGAGAGAAGTGTACGATAAATAAACGGTACACTTCCACGAACCTACTATGCTGTCATAGTAGGAGGAGAGGTGATACTCCTATGTGGCGCGTCCCATGTGGCGGATAGGGAAGTCCTCACCGGTTCACTGGCGGAGTGAAATAAAATAGCTCTCGCGGACCAAACACACACTCTGCGGTTAACAACCGTAGTTGTAAATCGGAGCGTGCTCCAGCTAAGGCTGACAACCTTCGAAAGTCCATAATGGAAAGGTCTTTTAGGAAAAAAATTCCACCGTCCTGCTAAAAAAGGCAGGAAAAGGCTACATCGGATTCGGTGGGTAGTCAACTAGAAGACAGCAACGAATCGGAGCGTTTGCAACCATCCAAATGCACACTAAAACACAAAAAGAAGATTAAACATGAGCAAATAAATTATATAGCAACACACAACATAAACTCACTACTTCAGACCGGAAAACTCAAGCTCACAGATGAAATAAACTAAATAAACAAAAAATTTTAATAACAGGGATCCAAGTGGAGGAACACCACAGAGGACCCATTCGAATCACAAGAATACAGAATTTATAATGGGAAACCAGGACCGAGGGCAATGAAACAATGTCCCCAGTTTGGAACAGGGTTTTTAGTAAACATAAAAATAATAGATTTCCAAGCAGTATCACCAAGAATTGCGACTCTAAGCTTTAAAACAATGAATAAAACCTATACAATAATAAATGCTCATGTCCCAACAAATGAAAAAAAATTGTCTAACAAAAACAAAGGAAGAGGTAGATAAATTTTGGGACCTCCTAGAACAAACTGTGAACAGAGTAAATAAAAAGAATTTAAAAATCTTATTGGGAGATTTCAATGCTCAGTTGGGAAAAGAAAGGAAATATAAAGATATAATTGGAAAATGGAGTCCACATAAATTCACGAACAAAAACGGTCAAAGACTTGTAGAACTCTGCAGAGAACACAACCTTATATCTAAATCAACATACTTTAAGAGGAAGCCAAGTAAACTTAAAACATGGAAACATCCAGACTGGAGGAACGGGGAGTGGCAGCTAGACCATGTCTGTATGGACAAAAATTTTCATAAGGAGATCCACAATGTTAAAGTACTGAGAGGAGTAGACACAGGCTCAGACCATTATATGGTTAAAATTAAAATCAAATTCACTCCGTTAAAGAAGAGGACCGGAAAAACTAATAAAATAAAAAGGAGGTTTGACCCACATCAGGTAATTAAAAATAATAAGTACCAACAAATAACACAAACAATCAAATTAACAGATGATCTAGAACAACTAGTGCCTAATCTTAAAAAAGAAGCAGAGAATCTAGCTCCCTTGAACCCACGAAGGAAACATGCATGGTGGACATCAGAATGTGACAAATTCCATGAAGATAGACACCAAGCATGGTTAAAGTTTCAAACACATAAAACTGAAGAAAATGCCATCAACCTAAAAAATGAATGAAAGAAATTCACTCAAAATATTAGAAGAATCAAGAGAGGATTTCATAAAGACATTATAAACTCTATAGAAGGTAATTATCATAAAACCAACTCCAGGAAGTACTATAAAATCTTTGGGAAACAACTACAACAATATGAGGCCCCTACAATAATACTGAAAGATGAAGATGGAAGAATGACACACAGTAACAAGGAAAATGCAGAAATCATGGCAAAAACATTTAACAAACTTCTGAATTGCGAGGAACCCAAAGAACCCTTACAAATCAACATAAATACCCCAATAAAAACCAAACCTAACAGACTAGACCCTCTAACATTCCAAGAAGTAGAAAAAATTCTTAAAGAACAAAAAAATTATAAGGCATGTGGAGAAGATCAGGTTTTTGTTGAAATGTGGAAATATGCAAGTGACACAGTCAAGACCTCCTTACACATGGCTCTAACAAAAATTTGGGTAACAAAACGATTTCCCGAACATTGGGCCACAGCTATCATCCACCCACTACACAAAAAGGGAGATAAGAGCAACCCAGACAACTACAGAGGAATCTCTCTCCTAGGTTGCACATACAAAATTCTATCCAAGATCCTATATGAAAGAATCAAGGAGCAATTAGAATAGGAGTTAGGGGAATATCAGGGAGGTTTCAGACCATGGAGAAGCTGTGCAGAGCAGATGATTAGTTTAAAATTGATTATGGCATACTACAAGAAACGGAACAAACCTTTGGCAATAACATTTGTAGATTTTAAGAAGGCGTACGACTGTCTCCACAGACCTTCAGTATTAAAAATTTTAAGAAATCTAGGACTCTATCCAAAACTAATTAAAATAATACAACTCACTCTAACCAACACCAAATCAAAAGTGAAGTATAGAGGAGAAATTTCGGAACGATTCCTCATAAAAACAGGCTTAAGACAAGGTGACTGCCTATCACCATTACTGTTCAACTCTGCACTGGAATACATAATGAGAGAATGGTACAAGGATAATCCAAAGAGGTTAAGAATTGGAAGTGCAAAAGATGATACTAGCTTAAACTGCTTGGGATTCGCTGATGATCTTGCTCTCCTAGCCAACACCGATCAAGAAGCCAGGCCACAAGTGAAATCACTACAAGAAATAGCAGAGAAAGTAGACCTTAGAATATCATTTGAAAAAACGGAGATTATGCTAACTGATCCACCACTTGCAAACAAAATTACAATAGGAGAAAAGGGAATCAAAATTGTTGATAAATTTAAATATTTAGCCGAAATAATAACATACAATCTAAATGAGAAGCCATCATAGCAGAATAGAATAAAAAAACTGAACTATGCAAATTACATTACCAAAACTACATACAACAAAAAAAGCCTATCTATAGATGCAAAATTAAAACTATAAAACAGTTACACAACCAGAAATAACGTATGCAGCTGAAACTATCTTCAAAACAACTAATACAGCAGAAATTGACAGAATACTAAAAATAGAAAGAAGAATAATTATGACTTGTATAAATAAACAGTATAAAATAAATGGACATTGGAGAATAGCATCAAATGAAACAGTATATAAGAAAATAGAACCAGTCATAATCAGGAAGAAACGCATCTCATTCTTTGGACATCTGATGAGAACTCCAGAAAACAGAATTCGTAAAAAAATAATACAAAAATTGTGGAATAGCAAGAGCGACATTAAATGGATCACAGAAATTAAGGAAGATATAAAAGAACTTCAAATTACAGTAGATGACCTAAAAAACAAGACAGAGAAAACCAGAATACTGCAAGACCCGCAAACCAGACTACAAATGAAAGTCAATAAAAGGAGTACAGGAAGAGTTGTCTCAGATGAAGAAAGAAAGAAAATATCTGAAAGAATGAAGAAATATTAGGCAGACAGAAGAGCAAAACACCTTTCATATAAGAATAGACTCTAATAATTATATTACCTAAATATCATATTAAGTTATTGTTGAACCAAATTGTATCCCTGTGTAACAACTTGTTTAGAACTTTGTATTTTTGACTAGAGTGGTCCAATGAAGGCCATGAAATAAATAATAATAATAATAAAACGGTACACTTAAGAAGAAAATAGTGCATATTGAACTTTAGCTGAAAGGAGAACGCTGAATTTTAGATGTGTGACTCGCATAAACTAACTAAAACTAAACTAACTCCGTCTACAGGCCGCAAGCGACCCATCGGGACCATCCGACCGCCGTATCATCCTCAGGTGAGGATGCGGATAGGAGGGGCATGGGGTCAGCACACCGCTCTCCCGGTCGTTATGACGGTTTTCTTTGACCGGAGCCGCTACTATTCGGTCGAGTAGCTCCTCAATTGGCATCACGAGGCTGAGTGCACCCCGAAAAATGGCAACAGCACGTGGCGGCGGGATGGTGACCCATCCAAGCGCCGGCCACGCCCGACAGCGCTTAACTTCGGTGATCTCACGGGAACCGGTGTATCCACTGTGGCAAGGCCGTTGCCCGTGTGACTCGCATAACTAAAAGAATAATTGGGAAGAAGAAGTTATGGCTCGACTTGAAAGAAAGAGGGTATAATTTCATACAAGAAGTCCTGAGAGTTGTGGAGGGAGGCCACGGTTCTTCTAGATTGGTGTAGCACGCAGTAGTCAAGAAAAGCCTTTGACCATGTTAGGCTGGAACACACTCTTCAAATATCTGGTGTTATCCAGGATAAAATATAGAACGTGAAAAATTAGTTACAACCTGTACAGGAACCAGACTACAGTTGCAAGAGTCGGAGGAGATGGAAAGAAAGCGGTAGTTATAATATTTCCGCTCCGATCCAGAGTTAATCATTAAAAGTGTTTACCAATGGAACCGATGAGATCAACAATATTGTAAGGAAAGGCCAGACGTTCTGATAAAGAAAATGAAATGAATAAGAGTTTTATTTTGAAGTTGGCATAGGTGACTTTCGTAGTCATTCATTAACAGGGAGCTGCTAGACAGTGTATCGGCAATAAATGTTTGAACCGCCGGTGCTGGCGTCCCTACAAATTGTGACGTGACTTCATAAATCATGAAAAGATAATGAAGGCAGGTTCTATGATTGATCATGCAAATTTGCACACAGGCTGTTACAATGGCGGCCGATCAATTCCATCACCTTATCAAGACTTCCACGTTGCCTCATCTCAGGTTAACGCTGAAACACAAAAATACTGGTTAGGACAAGGTAGGTAGAATGATTCATTTTAAATAAAAACATGTCAGAATTTAACTGAGATATTGACATAAAATATGCCGACATTGAAAATACAGAGAGGGCTTTTAGATCGGGACCTAACACAGAAGAGAATGAGGGAGTCAAGGTCCCTCTCTAAGGAACGAGATTCATTTGTTTTAAAAGACATTAGTTCACCTTTGAAGAGTCGCAGATTGCGTTTACCTAATTTTCTTATCACGTTGCGTCGTTCCATCTGTGCAGCGGTCTGTTATCCAATTAGTTTACAAAAAAGGGTATCACACTTTGAACGGAATAAGACATGTTGTAGCCTACACATGTTATTAAGACGCTACATATCGCAAGCTGTAAAGAAAACCAATCAAAAGTTGGGAAGGAAGAATCATGTGACTGTGCGTTGCGAACTTGAGCACGAGCTGGCGGTCATGTGTTTGGCGTTCAAGTTCTGTAATCGGTGGATCGGTGGATCGACTCCCGCTGATGTTCTTTTTCAAATTTATATTTTTTTTTTCGACACTAGTTAATAGTATTTCATACAAATTACTTTTGAAAGGTAATATGATTAAAAGACACGTGTATTTGCATTCACTTGTACTGAATATCCGATGTTATTTTGTTACTCGCTATTTTGTATTTATCACAAGAAATATTATATTTATAACCATCGGAAAGTAAACGATCAAACGCATAAAGATTCCCTGAAAATATCTGCCTGTCGTGATTTCCGAAATCCCTATAAAGGTGTGAACAACGTTTACTGAATAATACAATGAGTTGCAATATGCCAGAACATGAAGATAATGTGTGATTAATCGCCGAATGTGCTTTCGACGTTACAGATTGCAGGATGATATTTTTCATACAGACATTAATTAAAACGGCATCTTCTACGTCGCATGAATGCAGTTTTTCCACATGCACGAGGTATTTTTAGTTTCTAAGGAAAAATTATTAATTTTTTTCTTTTCTTCTGACAATTTGCAAGTAAACAATGCATTTCGCATTATTTTCATGAATATCAGTCCCGAAAATGGGTGATGTACGAATGAATGTATTTTAATACCATCTTCATGAGAAGCAATTTCTCCTTCGTTGTCAATCAGACATGAACAAATTTGAAAGGTTTGATAAAGTTTAAAACTTGTCTATTGAAATAGAAAAGCCACATAATATTTTTTATAATAACAGAAATTAGTAAGCAGCGAAATAAGATTGGAAATTCAGTAAAAGTTCATAGAAAGTACAGGCGTCTTTTTATCATATTGCCCTTAAAATAAAATGTACAAAATAATATGACTAGCGTGAAGGAGTGTAAATTGAAAACAAAAATAAAAACACTAGACTGTCTGGAGCCAGCGACCCGCCGATTACGGAGCTCGAACGCGAGCCTACGGGACCGCCGTCATCTGTCTCTGTGGCTTGAGGTGCACGTGTGCAACATCTCCCCATAAAACTTCTTTCGAGATTTTCCCGAAATCGCCTGTGTAGTATGCCTTACTACTTGTACATTATGTTGTCCTAATGGACGACTAAAAGTTTATGGAGTAAACCCTCGATGCGAACGGCGTCACCTCCCCTTGTCAGTAAGCGTCCGAAACTTTTGAAGTGCAACTACAAGTGTAATAGCCACTCAGGCTCAGCCGTGGGTTAAGCAGGCGCCCAAATTCGGATTAGTGGCACAATACTGGAAAAGTGCCGTCAGTCTACAAAGGAAATTATTGCTTGCGAAACTCTAGCGTATCGCATCCAACAGTATTGCTCGAGCGTGTGTGCGGCCCGTTGCAAATAGGACTGACAGGTCATACTGAAAGCGTATTGGAAACGTACCCTGCCACACACACTTGCAGAGTGTGGCTGTAGAGGCAGATGTAGACGTGTAAGCCGCTGGCCCCTGCCGAGCCGGCCGGTGTGGCCGAGCGGTTCTGGGCGCTACAGTCTGGAACCGCGCGACCGCTACGGTCGCAGGTTCGAATCCTGCCTCGGGCATGGATGTGTGTGATGTCCTTAGGTTAGCTAGGTTTAAGTTGTTCTGAGTTCTGGGGGACTGATGACCTCAGATGTTAAGTCCCATAGTGCTCAGAGCCAATTGAACCATTTTGAGCCCCTGCCGAGTTTCCTCCGCCCCGGCGGGACGGTCGCACGCTAGGCTAGGCCGGGCTAGCTGCTATCTGTGCCGCCGTGCGGTATGCGCGCAGACTTTGACAGCCTCGGCTGCCTTTGTCCGCCGCCGCCTGCCGCGTTCCTGCGTTTCTTCCGCCGAGCCCATCCTCAGCGCCGTAATGCGACCGTTAGCATTCCCCCGGCGTAAGCCTCCCACGCCGGGCGGCAGTACACCGCGTCTCACATCGCTAATAGTGTGGCGGCGGACGGCGGCCGGCGGCCGGCGCGGCTACCTCGCCGATAATGGCCTACTCCGATCGCGCAGCCGCGGGCCAGGGGAGCGGCCGCCCTACAAAACACCAGGAGAACACCCACCTGTCCACCGCGAGTTTAATTAGAAAGAAACCCACGCAACAAGGATACACATGCTGTGAAGTGGATTCCAGGGCCAAGACTTACACTATTACACTTTCACACTTTGGGGCTATACAGGGTAAACACTGATTAAACCGACAACCTGCAGGGGCGGATTCCTGACTGGATATGGAGGGAGAAAGGTGGTATGAACGTGTGTCCAGAAATGGACGGCGTCCGTGCAACGACAACAAATCGTCCCCGAACGCAGTACGGAGCTGCATCTCACCCCCGTCCGTGCGCTCGTTCCAGGTCATAGGGATAGTAGTGGTTGTCATGGAGGATACACCTAACCGTTCTTTGGCTTTGGATATGACGGGGGGCCACTTGCCTGGAGCTTGTACTGCGGTTCCTGTAGAATCCGGTCCTCCAAATCTGTCCACAGTCCGCCTTCTCCGTGCACGTTCGTCTGTATGAGAGGACCCACGATCACACAAACGCCCGAAAAGGGCTTCACATGTTGTGTGATGTGGTTGGTATCTGTGAGGGTACTTGTTCTGGTACAGCCGTGCTGCCCCTCGATCGTTTCTATCTGCTTGGCCTTACAAAAACACCGTACGACTTGTTCGCGACGCGAATAGCGGACCATTCTGCTGCTTACAGTACGCTGCGTGAATCACACAGCCTGCACCACGCCACGTGGTCGGAGGAAGTCGTCCGTCAGCGCCATCTACCAGGGCAGCGACGCATCTATGGACACACGCGTGTAGGACCTTCCTTCCTCCATTTAGAGTAAGGAAGCCGTCCCTGCAGTTCGTCGATTTTCTTTAAGTTCACCCTGTATAACACAGTGTTTGCATTCAGTTTACTAACTCAAATCTCAGTAACCATTCCCTACTCTCCCCTTTTCTTTCGTTGGGGTTTATGAAACTTCATAAAAATGCGTCACGCTCATTGTTTCGCTGTATAAAGCATGCGGCGAAAGTTAGCTAACCAGAACTGTATTGCGATGTTTTGTAGCTTTAGGAGTTTATACAAAGTAGTTTATTATACTGAAATGGTTAAAAGTAACCTCCATTGTTATGTAGACGCGTAAAACATAGTATAAACACAGATTTACCCCACAATTCCCCATTATTACCGAAAATGTTTTCAAACTTTTATTCACTCAAATCCCTTACATGCTGTATGCTTGATGGATTTGTTGCGAAAAAATTGTTTTTCAGTATCCTTCACACTGAAAAATCAGAGATGTGAGGGCCAGTGATCTTGGAGGTGTGACATTACAGCCTTTATCACTGCGATTTTTAATATGTAAAAGTTTTTTTTTTGTATTCGCGTCAGTATGTGCGAACTTCTAACATATACCAATGAATGTTGTAACCAGATATCTTTGCCGCGCTCCTGAAAAGCGCAGAATATCACGATAGCTATAAACTGTTATACGCTGCTATCGATCAGTAAAAGAAAACGATGCACCTATGTTTAAAAAATAACAATTGCCAATTTTTACTTCTGCAGGGAGCCGCGCCGCTCTCTAGCTCTTCTTCTGTGAATGTGTTGCGAGTCGGACGCAAAAGTATTGTGCTCCATACTGATATAATAATTTTATTGTAAATTTAAGAGTTTAAGTGATTAAAAATATATGTAGCCACAAACAAGCGAGAATGTGTATCATGAAAATTCGCTCCACCGCCACAATGGGTGGCCATGTTAATGTAAGTTTCCGTTTCATAATATAATACTTGAAGCCTTGAAGTTTATTTAATTTCAAAGAAAATCTCTCAACCTTATTTTCATTCATTATACTTGTGATAATCTTTCCTGTTTAAAAGATTTATGCAGCTTATGATCCAGCGTGTGTTCTGTCGGAACAGGAGGCTGTCGTGACGACATCGTTATAGTATTTATTCCAAGTTCTTTCAGTTCCGTTTATATGTTCGTACAAATCCAATTAGTTGGTCCCTTAGGTTTCTTTCATGTAAATTCTGTCTGTTTTCTCCGCGCGATCTTCCTCCGAAAAAAAAAAGAAATTCTGTTCATTTTTTAGTAATTTTCGATATCGCGAATGAGAAAAGACAGCCGCCACCTGCTCCGAACGGAACACCACGACTTTTTTGAACGTCGGAGAGTACCGCACGAATTTTCCGCTAAAAGGTAATATAATTTCTTAAAGCTGGATCAGTTACACATGTTGCTGCTGTTCTCCGACAAATCTGGTGTGATTAGTAGTAATTTATTCAGTCACGACAAAAAGAACCAATTTTATTTTTACCAAAGCAACAAAGCTTTCAATTAAAAAAAAATCATACCAGATCTGGCGCCCGAACAGGGACTTGACTAAAATATTGAAAGTGTCACGGTACTAATATATGATTGTCTTATTTCATGTATCGCTCTTTGGAACCCAATGCTGCATAAAATTACGGATGAGCAATAAATATACGCAATCTTGAAGGACGCGGTATTTACACAAATATCTTGGGATTTAATAAGACGCAGATTTGCAGTTTTGAAGACAACGCCGAGTGAGTACCAAATTTTCGTTTGCCATAGTTCTGTCTAAAGAGTAGCTCATTGACCTTCAAATTCGACCTCACTCTATCCTTTCTGTAGCTTAACGTAAAAAAAAACATTTTTTTTTCTACGTAAATATTTGAACATTTTCTGTTACCTTTTGCTTGGACTATTTGTTTTATACTGTAGTTAGTATTCTCGTGTAAGTTCAAGATGGATGCCATTTCAGTCTTCTCTGTGTAACAGCGTTGGCAATCAATTGTTTCAACGGCATTGACTCCATCTTGTCTTTTTGCTACAGACGTGTGTCAGTTATTACCCACGTAACATTAGACATTTGACGAACGCGCCGCGACTTTAACTTGCGCGGCAAGAATAATTGACAATCAGAATTTCAGTTGGCAGTACCCATTTTAAGTTGGCAATAGTTTAATTTCATTATGGCGGACGGACAATCGAGTGCGAACTCTGCAGACGAAAGCGAAGGCACTGTTAACAAACATTACCGACTCCGCTCACGCGGAACGACGGCCAGGACAGACGACAGACAAGAGGTAGCTAACGTGGACGACACTCAGCAGGAAACACCCACCTCCCCGATAACGGTATCAGTTGACATTGTCAAAATGTTACAGGAATTGATACTAGACAGACAGGAGAGGGAACAGCGCGAACGTGATCGCGAACAACGTGAGAAAGACAGAGACAAGTTTTTATCAGAGTTGAAAACGGATATGACAACACAGATTGACTCAGTTAGGAATGACGTAAATACCATCATTGATGCGAAAGTAGGTACCCTCACTACGCAAGTAGGCTCTCTCACAGCACTGATAGATTCGGTTAAGGGTGACGTTACGGCACAGATAGATTCGGTTAAGGGTGACGTCACGGAGCAAGTAACCACTTTGACAACACAGATAAGCACTCTGAATAACAAAATTGATAACATTGGTCAGAATCTCACAACTCAAATCGAAGCGTGTCGCAAAGAAACCGATTCGGTAAAACTTGCGTATACAACAGTTGCACGACAGGTAGACGAGTTAGCGACAGCGGTAGCCACTGTAGAATCAAAAGTAAGTGCAATGGCGAATGACATTTAGGACCGAACTATTGAGGAAAGAGTTAACAGTAGTGTTGCTTCGCACACTAAAGCACTTACCGAACATTACAAAGAATGGATTGATGTACAAGAGAAGCTTGTTGAGGAGAAGGTTACACGTGACTTGAAAGATGTTGTTAAATCCGCAACCTTAGACATATTATCTGCACCCGGCAGTTCAGGAGACACTGTTTGTACTGAACTAGGCCAAATTAGACGAGTGTTTACCCGGGATTTGCCGAAATGGCGGAAGCAAGTAACAGATGAGATATCCGACCTGAAACAGCAAATTCAAACACTACAGTATGATAACCAGAGTGACGGGAAACACTCACTACCTTCTGAGCCAGATGAACATCAATACCAGACAACAGAACAACACAACACACCACAGTACATTCCGCGACTGAAAAATGAATTTAACGATTCACACAACAACAACACTGAACAATTGACACTCACAACCCTCATGAAAGAGGAGAGTGTATTGACACACAGAGTTTTTCAACCATTCCAACCGGAAAAGCGAAATATTCATCCAGTCGTTTTCCTAAAGAACTTTTCAGGAGTCTTTCCAGCTGCCTGGAATGACAAACAGAGAATACAATTCATTACCGGATACATACAAGGAGAAAGTGCTATATGGGGAACCGAGATGGTTGATAAGTGCAAAACATTTAGCGAGTTTGAGAAGAACTTTTTAAGCAAATTTTGGAGCGCAGGTGTTCAGCAACGCCTACGCAAAGAGGTCTATAACGCCGAACCTTTCCATTCGAACAGTGGCGGACTTCGCCGGTACTTTGAAAAGTACTTGAGAAAGATACAATATTGGGACACTCCCATAACAACAAAAGATGTTATTATGATCCTTAAGTCAAAACTACCCATTTCCATACGCGAAAAATTAGTGAACGTGTCAGAGGAAGATCAGGACGCATTTTTATCCGTCCTTGATTCGCTCGATCTTATACACGAAGACGCGCGTGCGAATGCTAACCGTAAGAACAACAACACAGGCACGTATTCGAATGGAAACGGTAGTAATCGAAATGGTTCACACGAAACACAATACGGAAACAAACAGTACAATAACCGCAATAGAGGCCGAAACAATGGTTACCGTAATGGTAAACACAAAAACAAGCATTACGGCAACCAACGGTACAATCCAATATACAACACGCAACAACAGTATTACGGGAATGCCCCATACCAATCAAACAATAACGGTAGTAACTTCTACCAGAATGGGAACAAATACAAGGGTAAACGTTGCAACAATCAAAATTGCGGAGGTCAGCTACCTCCACCACAACCCTATGGGCAGCCACAACACCAGCAACAACAGCAATACACGCCTCAGCAACAACCACTCATGCAACAACAACAGTACACGCCACCACAACAAGTGATGTGACAGAAGAATCAAATCAGTCGCATCACAAGAAAGCGGAAAACTAAAGGCAGCACCTTTTCGCCTCCTTGGGGATGCTGCGGGACATAATGGGGGCAAACTCGACCTTGAACGACTTAACGTAATACGTTATGATCGCGACACTGACTTGAGAGACGATTTGTTGCAGGAAAATATTGAGACAGACTTGAATGACGTATGGGAAGACGAAGTACAAGCAATGACTAAAATTTACATAGCCAATACACCAATAGATGCTATTATTGATACTGGTGCAAACGTAAATGCATTATCACTATGTATGTTTAAGAAAGTTTCTGCAGGGATGAAAATTTTAACGTTACCAGTACAAGGTTGTTCAGTAACAGGAGCGTGTAATGGTCCACTTGGTCGTCGTTGATATCTTGCTAATTGTTGTAAACGCACTATTTCACTCCAATTTACGGAGCTTGTTAGCACTTGATGTTAGGTTGGCGCCATTACAATGTATTGTATTGTAGTAATCGCTGCTGCTTGCTGGATCGCTGCTGTGTCTCGATGCTGATGCTGGCTCTAAATCTGGTTGTCTAGGGTTAAAAAACATGAGGTCCCGTGTTTTTCATGTGCTTTTGATGATAAAGAACGAGCGAAACCAACACGTATGTAAACATCAAATATTTATTACTTTAGTGGCCATATTAATTCCACTGTCCACCAAAGACCATGACACAACACAAAGTAGTACTTCCTTTACATGTTCTTTGCCTTGTTTTGCCAAACAATAACACAGAAACACACTTCACCAAAGTGACATTCCGACTGCCCCGACTGCCTCCGACTGCTTTTTCGACCCTTCTTGCTGCTTGTATTTATAACATTGTCAAAGAACTACTAAAAAGAGATATAGTTTATAAGTCACATGTACATCTGTTATCATAATTTGTGCAGAAAAGTTATTAATTTGCATCGAGTGACATAATTTAACATGTTATTAAAATGACAGACAGATTTGTTGACTTGACAGAATAATTCTTTGTTACAAAAAGGCCGTTTTTTAGAAGTTTGTCAACTGACTTCTCTAATTTGCATAAATAAGTAAGTAACATGAATTATTAAGAATTACATTGGTTTTCGTCTAAAATAGGATTGATTACGTGAATACTGAGTGAAAACGCTCCTAGTGAACAAATAGGTTTCACTGGGTGATTTTTATTTAAGGAGATCCAAAATACTTAAGTTGGCCACTATTTTTCGTACTTCATATTAATTATTTAAGATGAACTTAGTGTTTTTACATGATAACATTTGCTGTGTCAGTGATCAAGTGATATTAACTTTTGTGTGGGTCAGTTATTCAGTATAATTTAATGGGTTGACTGTTTATGGAGACATGTTGTGCAATCATTGTTAACATACACAATAACTTTTCTATAATCATAAATACTCGTTAAACTGGTTGAATTTGGAAGGGATCGCATACTTCATTAAAGTAAAGCCTTTAATATTTCCGTTACAATACCCCCCTCGGGTAATATCATTTACAGAATGTTAATGATATTAGCCGACTAGGAAAAATGTGTCAAATGGTTAAAATTTGGAAAAGTACTACAGTGACCGCTACACAGTTTCAAAATGACTTTTTCCTGGAAATATTTTAGTTGTGTTGTTTCAAATGCACTTTGTGTTATGGCTCTCAGTATGACAGCATAATGAAAATTATTTAGTAATATATGAAAGTAAAAAAATTGTTAATCTTTGCTCCCAGTGAGCCACATGGAAAATGATCAGAAACAGACACAAATATATCGCATGCGATTTTAAGATATATAAAAAATATATGTAAATTATTTCAAAGTCAGTTCTCATTGAGTCACAGATTAATCAAGATAATAGAAGGAACATAAATATATTACATAGATGGACAGGTCAGATGTCCATAGCAAAATTTTGCAACTGTCTGCTCGTTTTGAGCCACATAAAGGAAATGAAAACAAAGAACATTATTATAAGTATGGACATGATATATAAATACAAACACTAGTGAAGTCACATGTATGGATATAATATGCATTTAAAAAAGAAACGAAATATTTAAAAAACTTGTCTCCCATTGAGACACATAGTCAAGACAGTACAAGAACATATTAATACCAAAATTGCACACTTAATTTGGTCACAACATAACACAAACATCAAACTTGGTAAACATCTGATTGGTTGTAGAAAATTGTACACAAATCTTATGCCTAAGAAAAGAATAGTAACAAAATGATGGGTCTTGCACAACAATTTTTACATTGTCTTTTATATTTGGTGCAAGTATGTCCCATATTCAACAATACAAAAAGAAAGTAATAAATGTTGGTCACCTTCTTGCCCATTGCAAGTAAAGAAGATATCACAATATTTAATATTCAATAGTGACAATGAAAATATAAAAACATTGTCTCAGATATCTGGAACTTCTCCAGGGTCTGTAGTGGTAGTTGCTATTTGACACACCCAGTAAAAATCTTTGCTGGTAAAACACTTTACGGAAAATGGGTAAGTAACTGTATTCAAACAGGGAAATGTGCTTAATCATGTTTATATGGTTTCAATTCAGTGATGTTTCTTAATCCAAATAACCTTCTTGATCTGGGGAAGATAAGCCTATACGCATTAGGATGTGGGCTTTCTTTTATTTCAAATGGACAAATGTCAATGTTTACTTTAACATATGGACAACCTAGCTCAACATCTTTGTCTATTTCAGTATTCTCAAACAATAGATCATTTTCAATTTCTTTAGTTCCTAAGTCTAATGTCTTTTTCCTACATTTAGACACATCCCTCTCTGTTTGCAAAGCATTGACATTTAAATATAAACCTTTGTTTTTATCTGTTCCTCTTAACACTGTGTTGCCACTCAACAAATTATTGTTTTCACCCCATTTTTTATAAAGTCCACTACGGATTCTTATCCACCATATAGGATACAAGGTTGCACTTACCTTTGCTAATTCTTTCCAAAAGGCATCTTTCTTTATACAGTTTCCATAGTTGTTCCACAAAACTTCTAAAAACTTTTCCCCTTTTTCTTGAAAACACACATTTACATTCCATCCGTTTATATTTTCTTTAATATTATTATTATTAGTACCATTCTCATAGCTTAGCGTTTCATAGTTCCCAATAGGCAATAGCTTGTCCTCAGATACACATTCCCTAGTCTGCATTTCACTTAAATTAACCTCATTATTACCCATGTTTGTCACATCACTTACCTTTACCACATAATCACTTTTCAATTCTGCAAATACTTTTATTTCTTCCTTCACACTCTCATCAATAACATCACTTGATTTAGGATCATTATTTAAATGTCCCTCTATTACTTCTTCCTCCTTCTCAACAACAACCCCATCTGCAGTTTCCCCCCTATGTATCTGAATCTCAGCAATTGAGTCTTTGGCTCCATTAAACACTTTGTCATCCCCCTTCTTATCAAATAAACCCCCCAAAATAGATTCTACTTGTGGTGTGTCTGACTTGTTATTCACACCAGTATCCTTTTCAGCCCAACTATGGAACTCTGCAATACCTTCAACTTCTGCACTTTCACTAACTACCTGTGCTTGAACACAGTTTTTATTAACTGTATCACTTTTACTCATAGTATCCCAAAACCTTTTATTAAATTCTAATTTATTCATTCTAACAACTTCAGTATTTTCATGGTAATTACTCTTTACATTGTATCCTCTCCTTTTCCAGTTTCGGTTATGTGTTGTCCTGTCATAATATTGTCTAGCCCCAAAACTACGGACATCTAGTGGGACTGTCCACCGTTTCCCGGCTGGTTTCCTCGGTCTGTCCGTTTGTAGTTGTCGTTTTTTTCACTAGTTTCAACAAACCCCCTTCTATCTTGTTCTCTTCCCCAATACCTATTTCTATCATTCCTGTTATCTCTCCTCCATCCTCCCTCCTGTGTATTGTTTCTGAAATCATTTTCATATCTCCTATCTCCCTTATTTGGAGCATTATTTCCAGAATTTTCAAAGTCTCTCCTCCCATAATAATCTCTATTTACATTCCTGTTCCACCCCCCATACTGGTTGTTGCCAGAGCCAAAACTTTGGTTATTTTCTCTTTCCAAGGCCCTATCTAATCTATCTACAAATTTCAGGAACTCTTCCATTGAATCGTCTCGTCCATGGACCAATTCCCACTGCAGTCTCTCTGGTAATCTTCTTTTTAAAACATCAATTTGTGTCATAATATCAAAAGAGTTATTTAAGTGAGCAAGTTTTTTCAATTGATCTCTGCAAAATTTTTGCATTCCCCCTACTTTCCCTCTATACACTGGTCCATTTAGAAATTCTGACTTTAATCTGGCTTGTATGGACTGTGACCAAAATTTACAAATAAATTTGGCTTCAAACTCTTCAAACGTATTCCAAGAATCATTATTCTCATTTGCCCAGGATAGGGCCTCCACTTCTAGAAACCGTTTTACTAACTTAATTTTTATGTTGTCTGACATTCCTACAACAAACATATCCTTACATTGGTGAATAAAGTCAATAGGGTGCAGATTTTCACCAGGAAAGCATTTCACTTGGATGTGCCCATACATTGTATTTTGATTGTAAAACATTTGTTTTGACATTAATGCATCTTCCAATTGTGTATATTTAGTGTGTATATTTTCTACTTTTGTATCTACATTAGTGGTGTACAGGTTGTATTCCTGTTTAAGGTTTTCTGATGTTTTGTCTATTCTCTGATCTAATCTTTCAACTTCAGTATCTACTCTGTTGTAGATGACAGCAATGCTGTCTGTGTTCGCTTGTATGTTTTCATTTAAATTTTCAACTTTAACTTGAAATTCTTTTCTGAAGTGTATCAACTGTTCGCTAGTGTTCTTGCTGAGGGTAGTTTTAATTTCCTCACACTTCTCATTGAGATGAGTACTTAAGAGATCAAAATCCAAGCTTAACTTATCCAGTCTATCTGTGTTTTCTTTAAGTTTCAAACTTACTTGTTCATTTGATTGTTTAAAATCCAAACGTACTTGTTCACTTGATTGTTTAAAATCCAAACTTAACTTATCCAGTCTATCTGTGTTTTCTTCACTTGATTGTTTAAGTTGCGAGCTTATTTGAGTTGTAAACTTTGCTAGCCACTCTGTTAAGTTTAATTGTTCACCATCCCCTGGTTCAATTTTTACATTTCCTACGATCTCATCACTCTCAGGTAGAGACATGTTAACAATTAATTATTTTAAATGACAACAACAACAAAATACCTTGCTTTATGTCTATGCTATGATGTCGTGGTCGGTGTTCTTGTTGGCTTTCTTCACTTATATTCGGTTTTATTGAAGCTGAAGTCTTGATTGATGAAATCCATTGACATAATCCAAGCGTTAATCTTCCGAGCGGTGTGATGATACTTTTTCGTAGTCGCACAAACACACTTTATTTATTTATTTATTTTTGACATATTTTCACTGTAGCCACAAAGCACAAATAAAAATTTTTTTTGGAGTGCTAAGCACTTACGAAATTTATCGCTGCACTATTATCATCGATGCACTTAAAGATCCCGGCTGAGCCCCCACTTTTGTAATGGGCCGCCTGGTCGTCGTTGATATCTTGCTAATTGTTGTAAACGCACTATTTCACTCCAATTTACGGAGCTTGTTAGCACTTGATGTTAGGTTGGCGCCATTACAATGTATTGTATTGTAGTAATCGCTGCTGCTTGCTGGATCGCTGCTGTGTCTCGATGCTGATGCTGGCTCTAAATCTGGTTGTCTAGGGTTAAAAAACATGAGGTCCCGTGTTTTTCATGTGCTTTTGATGATAAAGAACGAGCGAAACCAACACGTATGTAAACATCAAATATTTATTACTTTAGTGGCCATATTAATTCCACTGTCCACCAAAGACCATGACACAACACAAAGTAGTACTTCCTTTACATGTTCTTTGCCTTGTTTTGCCAAACAATAACACAGAAACACACTTCACCAAAGTGACATTCCGACTGCCCCGACTGCCTCCGACTGCTTTTTCGACCCTTCTTGCTGCTTGTATTTATAACATTGTCAAAGAACTACTAAAAAGAGATATAGTTTATAAGTCACATGTACATCTGTTATCATAATTTGTGCAGAAAAGTTATTAATTTGCATCGAGTGACATAATTTAACATGTTATTAAAATGACAGACAGATTTGTTGACTTGACAGAATAATTCTTTGTTACAAAAAGGCCGTTTTTTAGAAGTTTGTCAACTGACTTCTCTAATTTGCATAAATAAGTAAGTAACATGAATTATTAAGAATTACATTGGTTTTCGTCTAAAATAGGATTGATTACGTGAATACTGAGTGAAAACGCTCCTAGTGAACAAATAGGTTTCACTGGGTGATTTTTATTTAAGGAGATCCAAAATACTTAAGTTGGCCACTATTTTTCGTACTTCATATTAATTATTTAAGATGAACTTAGTGTTTTTACATGATAACATTTGCTGTGTCAGTGATCAAGTGATATTAACTTTTGTGTGGGTCAGTTATTCAGTATAATTTAATGGGTTGACTGTTTATGGAGACATGTTGTGCAATCATTGTTAACATACACAATAACTTTTCTATAATCATAAATACTCGTTAAACTGGTTGAATTTGGAAGGGATCGCATACTTCATTAAAGTAAAGCCTTTAATATGTTCCGTTACAAGCGGTAGGATCTTTATCACAGCGAGTCAATTTGCAAGCTCAGGTACCGATAAGGATTAATTCTACTTCTTTCATGTGTGTATTTCTAGTAGTTAAGAATTTGTCAGTGTCATGCTTATTAGGAATGGAGTTCCTGAGAAAGAATAAGGCAGTGATTGATATAGAAAAGGGTATCTGTACAATCCGAGTAGCTGAAAAGGAGGTAACGCTGCAATTGTTGCGCGGCAAGGTCAAAAGAGTCAACACTGAGCACAAAGTTAAGGTACGCAGACTGGTACAGCGAATGTTTTTGAACCAAGCACACATGACAAGACAGGGTAACAGTTGGACGGATTTTGATACTGATGACGGACTTCCGACTAGAGAAGAGATTTTGAATAAAGTAAGCGAATCAAGTGAACTTGATTACATACAAAGGCAAGATTTACTGCACTTACTTATGAGGTATCTTCATGTCTTTTCTTCGAAACCTGGAGTAATACGTGACTACGAATATGACATGAAGGTCGCTCCCCATTCTACTTTTTGCAAGACAACGTACTCTGTCCTGTATGCAAGGCGCGAGGCTGTGAAAAATGAAATACGTAAAATGCTTAAGTGGGAGATCATTGAACCGTCAGACTCACCTTACAGTAGTCCGTTATTGCCAGTTTTGAAGCAGGATGGTAGTGTACGTATAGTTTTGGATGCAAGAAACATAAATAAAATAATTATTCCAGTAAGAACTCGACCTGAGGCTATGGATGAACAATTACAAAGGTTTCATGGAGTAAAATTCCTCACATCGGTAGACTTGAGATCGAGCTACTGGCAGGTCAAGATGACATCACAGTCTCGAAAATATACAGCGTTTATATTTGCAGGTAGATCATACCAATTCAAAGTAGTTCCATTTGGTTTGAATGTGAGTTCAGGCGTATTCATAGCTGCACTTGATCATGTATTAGGACCTGAACTGTTGGATCGAGTAACAGTGTATGTTCATGACTTACTGATTGCTACGAAATCTTGGGAAGAACATTTAGACATAATAAGCAAAGTTTTCCAGAGGTTTGTTGACTATGGAGTCACAGCTAATCTACATAAGTCTAAATTTGGTAAAAGCGAGATTAAATTTTTAGGACATCTTGTATCATCACAGGGAATTACCCCAGATCCAGACAAACTAGCAGCTATTAAAAACTTTCCTGTGCCCTCTTCTAAACGCCAGTTGAAAGGCTTCCTCGGAATGACTTCCTTTTTCAGAAAGTTTATTTTGGACCAGTCGATGAACAGTCAAGCATTGCATGATCTTCTAAAGAAAAATACTCACTGGCATTGGACGCCAGAGTGTCAGGCAGATTTTGATCGCATTAAACAAGCACTTCTTAACAGCAATATTTTGTTCCATCCAGACATGGATAAAGAATTCTGTATTTCGTCAGATGCTTCATTTCAGGGGCTTGGTTCTTGTTTGTTTCAAATAGAAGTAATTGATGGAAAAGAAGAGATAAGAGTTATCAGCTTTGCAAGTAGGGTTCTCACAGAATGTGAGAGGTCATACTCGGTGACAGAGTTGGAGGCTCTGGCCGTTGTATGGTCCTTTAAAAGGTACAATTACTACATCCATGGTCGGAAAATTAAGGTCTTTCTGATCACCAAGCTCTTAGTTTTTTGCTCTCGTGTAAACTTCTTCATCCTCGCCTTACACGATGGAGTCTCTTCTTGCAAGAGTATGATTTCGAAATAGTATACATCAAGGGTAAAAACAACATTATCGCGGATGCTTTGTCACGCATGCCGCAAGGACTTCCCGAGTCCAGTGAACTTATCGAGCAGATGTCTAACTACCGAATTCTTCTAATGAAAGACCCACTACATAGAAAGTATTTCCTTCAGCTCTGCAAGCAGATGCGTATACTCCAAGAAACAGATCCCAAATGGCGTAAGGTCAAACAACTTCTTCTAACAAAACCCGATCACCACTTGTCCAAATTTTATAAACTACACAACGATGTTTTATTCCATCGAACTTATCTCCTTATGGTGTGTGTGTATACCACACGCATACGTTGAACACCTTATCTGGTACACACATCTTTCCTGGGGTCATTATGGACCTGAAAAATGCAAACGAAAGATTTCTGCGTATTGCTATGTACCAAACTTGCACCATCGAATCCACAAGTTGTTAAGTACATGTCTTATCTGCCAGAAGGCAAAACCCTTCAACCATTCGAACCTAATTCCTCCGAATCCAATTATTACTGAGAGACCAAATCAAGTTCTGGCCCTTGATCTCGCCGACCCCCTGCCGCAAGGGAGGGGAGGGGTGAAATACCTAGTCGCATTGATGGATCTTTTCACAAAACATGTGAGACTTTATGCAGTGAAATCATCCAGTGCACTTCCGCTCATCCGTCGAATCGAACAAGACTATTTTCCTCGATTTGGCAAGCCGGAGGCCATTCTATCAGATAATGCATCGAATTTCACTGGCAGACAATGGCGCAATTTTCTTGCCAGACATGGCATCAAACAAATACTTATATCTCGTTTCAGACCGCAATCTAATCACACCGAACGTATCTTCAAAGAGATCAATAGATTCATTCGAACCTACATACCTAATCGACAAACCCGTTGGATTGACTTTGTATCTTCATTCGAGCAGATTGTCAACAATCTTCCACACTTCTCAACTGGATTTACACCTGCAGAATTAATGACGAGTCATCGGGAAAGAAGTGAATGGTTAGATCCCATACCTAAAATTGTAGAACCAGAATTAGATTTAGATGCAAAACTTAGGCAAGCATTGGTATCCTTAGCTGTACAGGCGAATCTACGCAAGAAGTCTTATGACAAGAAAGTATCTAAGGCTCTTACATATGATATTAATGAAAAGGTGCTTTTACGGACACATTTTAAGCCATCGAAGTTGTTGAAAAGAAATCGGAAATGGAGACTATTGTACGACGGACCATTTGTAGTAATTAGAAAACCACATACAGGATGTTATCTAATAGCGGATCCAGCATCGGGCAGAATTAAAGGATTATATCACCACCAGGATCTCAAGAAGTATAACGAGGCAAAGTAACAAGCAAAGGAACATTAGCCTAAGGTTTAACCTGTGAAACACCTCGGTATTCAAACACACCAATACGAGTACTCACACTTTGGCGAAAAACTATGGAGGTAATTGAAGATTTGATTTATTATGGCGTACGAAAAAGAAAGCACATTCCATTTGAGAGGACAGATTCTCAGTTAGTTTTAAGTTAGTCATAGGTGCAAGCAGTCCAAGTTGGCTGTTGGCATTGAGGAATGCCGTTATTGGTGAAAGGAGATACGGAAGGAAGTAGCAGATTGCCACCTTCCAACTCCAATGAATATATATGTATATATATTAGGTTAAGCAATTTCTTTTTCAGCCCTCAAGATGGAATGTTAGTCTTTAAGTGTACAGAGTACAGCCTATTGCGTGTAAACTGTGCGTTTTTGTAACACCGCCATGAACTATACCTTTTGTTAGCGCGATCTTTAGAATTAAACAGATTTGTGTAGCCAAGTGTTTGAACTGTCAAAAGCAGTAAATAACAGAGAGAGAGAGTATCACGTAGTATTTGATAGTTTTCAGGAGATTCAATCTCAGATTCAAAGTATCATCTATGAACAGTAAGCCTCATAAAGATTTAATAGCTAAGCAACAAAGCATTTCCTTTATTCTGTTTTACAACAGCTGTTAGGTCATGTAGTCGAGAGTGCCACTACATGGAAACATATACGTCGTACTGACAAGTCTGAAGTATTCCTGATGGTCAACGTTTCTTCTTTAAACATGTAAGATGCACTAAAGTAATTAGCTATTTCACAGCCAAGCCCGACAATCGCCCAGAAGGAAGCGTGAGAAACTAGAAAGCTGTCACCAGATATGACTCACATTATAATAATAAAACTAAGATCTGATATTAGATTAAAGAATAGCCACTTGAAGGCACACGTGACGCATGTCTTGCATCTAAGGTCACAAAAATATCCTAGTGTAGTTGTGCTAGAATTTGTATATGTATATAGTGTATTTATGTTCATATTTGATCCTCTCCTCTTCCACTTCCCCATCCTATCCCATTAAAAAAAAGTGAGGATTAGAATTTGACAGGCTCATCTGAGTGCTCTTTAGACGGTTGAAGTGGAAACGAAATTTGTGGGAGAGATCCGCTAGCGAAAGTTTGTTCTAATCGCGTATCGCGAGTAGCAATGTTGAGAGATTATAATACATTCCGCGAGTAGTACTTGCAGCCAGTAACTTTATGAAGCATGAATCTTCCGGAGAGAAATGCATGAGTATGCTCGACCAGTAGAGACAGAATTTGTTCAATCTGTGCTCTACATAAACAGTGACAATAAATTTTGAAGAGAAACGAAATAACAAGCTGCTTAAAAGATTTGTTTTAAAAAAAAAATTTTACCTTTGTAAAAGGGAGAGAGAATAACCGAAATAATCGTGCCTTGATGCACAAGTAGTGGTATTCAATACGCTAATCCGGCGTGGCGTGACTGAAAAGGTTAACAGAATTTTGTGACTGTAAGCAAACTTAAGAAATGTATGTATGTATGTATGTAATTTATGGACATTGTTTAATCTTGTAATGTATTTACCTGTGAGTAACTTGAACTGTGAACTTTGAAATCACAATGTGAGATGGGAGATGTGAATTTGCAGACACTCTAAGACGTTCTAAACAAAATGCGAGTGATAAAGTGTACAAAATACGTGTGCAGTGACATGTGTACACGCAAGTGCAGGTAGTGACAGCGATCACAGCAAAGCATTTTGCAAACTATATGTAAAACGTTGGCTTCACTTACCTGTGTGTAAGCAGCATGGCAGGTCGCAGGGACTGTCGTGTGAAATCCTCGAAACAGACGGTGGTATTTTCTACCCAAGTTTTCGATACGCCGATCGACGATGGAGAAAGGACACTAGACGTGTGTTTTCCGCGTGTTCTCATTTTAGCAGACCGCGAGTGACACACTTCATACGAGCATACACGAGCGCGTGTTGCACTGGACTAATAACCGGCAACAGCGCGGAGCTGCTTGCAGTTGGACTCAACAACTAACATTTGAAACACAACCGACGCGCGCGCTGTGGAGGCGTGTCGTTGACCTTAGAATGTTTTCCGTCTCACAACTACGCAAGAAACATTGCTAAAGCTATCACAGTGAAACTTAATTATGAACTTTATTTATTCTGTAAAAAGAGAAGTCTTAGCTTCAAATTAATTTCCATTTAATCAGTCACGTCGGATATTTTGCGATAGATAGTTAAATAAAGACAAGGCATTACTGAGCACTGAAACGTTAACTGGAAGGGAAGGTTATCAATCCTGTCCAGAATTCTATAAAACCTTTACCTGTAAGTCTACATTATAGCACGAACCTAACACAGGTTTCTTTCTGTTTATTTGCATGTAAACGACATGACGCTTGATGCGAGACACTAGAGAGGCAACACGAGCGAACACAAAAAAGACGCTACCCAGGGTCGTGACCTCTCGGACGACGCCGCTCACCGAACGAGAATAGACGTTGCAGACTCCGGTTAAGTGAGCGCGTGACAAATAAAAGTGTACAGTGTAGTGTCAAGTGAAACGTCCTGATTAACAACTACATTCTAAAAGAATCTAATGAAACGGATAAAAAAAAACATTACAAGGCCAAACAGGTCACAGACAATTTTAGAGGACTGTTTCAGTAATTATTTCAATGTATCTGTGTATGTTTGTCTACTGACATGTTTTGTTTTCTATATAGAGTATTATTCATTTATCTTTGTGTGTGTTAGACTTAAGATTGTTTTTTGTCATATTTTGTTTCACAGTAACAGCAATTAAGATAACAGTGCAAGGACACCTTACAATGAACTGAGAGAAGTGCCAAAGTGCACAAAAGACACTGAAAGACTTTGTTTTCATAACTGTACTGGAAGCATAAAATAACTAGATGACAAACTCATTCCAATTTTATGTTAGAACGAAAGTAAACAGATGATAAAACACAGTAATGTCTTGAAACTACATGTGAGTCCTGATGATCCTTCCGGAATCATCATGCCTCACATGGGAGGCATTGTGACATTACAGCCTTTATCACTGCGATTTTTAACATGTAAAGGTTTTTTTTTGTATTCGCGTCAGTATGTGCGAACTTCTAACATATACCAATGAATGTTGTAACCAGATATCTTTGCCGCGCTCCTGAAAAGCGCAGAATATCACGATAGCTATAAACTGTTATACGCTGCTATCGATCAGTAAAAAAAAAAAACGATGCACCTATGTTTAAAAAATAACAATTGCCAATTTTTACTTCTGCAGGGAGCCGCGCCGCTCTCTAGCTCTTCTTCTGTGAATGTGTTGCGAGTCGGACGCAAAAGTATAGTGCTCCATACTGATATAATAATTTTATTGTAAATTTAAGAGTTTAAGTGATTAAAAATATATGTAGCCACAAACAAGCGAGAATGTGTATCATGAAAATTCGCTCCACCGCCACAATGGGTGGCCATGTTAATGTAAGTTTCCGTTTCATAATATAATACTTGAAGCCTTGAAGTTCATTTAATTTCAAAGAAAATCTCTCAACTTTATCTTCATTAATTATACTTGTGATAATCTTTTCTGTTTAAAAGATTTATGCGGCTTATGATCCAGCGTGTGTTCTGTCGGAACAGGAGGCTGTCGTGACGACATCGTTATAGTATTTATTCCAAGTTCTTTCAGTTCCGTTTATATGTTCGTACAAATCCAATTAGTTGGTCCCTTAGGTTTCTTTCATGTAACTTCTGTCTGTTTTCTCCGCGCGATCTTCCTCCGAAAAAAAAAAAAATTCTGTTCATTTTTTAGTAATTTTCGATATCGCGAATGAGAAAAGACAGCCGCCACCTGCTCCGAACGGAACACCACGACTTTTCTAACGTCGGAGAGTACCGCACGAATTTTCCGCTAAAAGGTAATATAATTTCTTAAAGCTGGATCAGTTACACATGTTGCTGCTGTTCTCCGACAAATCTGGTGTGATTAGTAGTAATTTATTCAGTCACGACAAAAAGAACCAATTTTATTTTTACCAAAGCAACAAAGCTTTCAATTAAAAAAAAATCATACCAGAGAGGCCAATCGATTTTAGCCCTTTTTCCTATATAATCATTGAAATTGTCATCCAGAAAGCCGGCCGGAGAGGCGCTACAGTCCGGAGCCGAGCGACCGCTACGGTCGCAGGTTCGAATCCTGCCTCGGGCATGGATGTGTGTGATGTCCTTAGGTTAGTTAGGTTTAAGTAGTTCTAAGTTCTAGGGGACTAATGACCTCAGAAGTTAAGTCGCATAGTGCTCAGAGCCATTTTTTGTCATCCAGAAACACCCAGGCATGTAGTCAGTCTCTAATGCTGTGGGCCACCAACCTGCTCCCTAATGAGGTTTTCCTGTACAGTTTCAAGTATGGGAATATTGTCTGACTCAATAATAACTTCTCTTAACATCTCAAGAGACCTTTCTGTAGTCACGGTCCAAAACTGAAAACAAGGGCCTATCACTCCTTTGCTGTATGTACAGTTGTGGACAAAACGAGCGAGTCCCCTCGCCTTTTCGTTATGTTGATCTGCACAGCTTTAAAGTCTGCTACACAACATAACAGGCAAGGCGACGAAATGCTACCAACATACATTGCACAGGCGTGAATGGAAAAATCATCCGATCTTTGTCAGGCTGTTTTCAATCGTGAGTAAGGCTCTATTAATGCTGATTAGTGTGTTAAACACAACACGTAAATATAAGATATGAATGAAAGAAGAAACGCTAATTAGTATTAAATGTACTAATAAAAATTAATTTCAGCTTATCGAGATAACATAACTGTTTTAGTAAGCCGAAGTACGCCAGCTCGTTGCGAATTAGCAAAACATTATGCGCATTCGGCCGCGAAACGGTCTGTGTCAACGTTCAGACCAGCCGTACTGGATTATCGTTGCTGACCTATCATGAAAGTGTGCAAATTTAGCAATGCGTGAAGATTCATAACGAAATTCAGGTAAAAATCATTCAGTGCCACACTTAAGTCAATTCAATTATTGACAGAAGCGGAAAAAGTAGGCAGTAACAAGTATGAAATTCTACACGAGTTAAATATTGACATCCACAGGGCGCCGGTACAGAATAAAGGTAGCAATAAAAACGTATTGGGGGCGCGAGAATTTTTTAAAAGTGCTTTATCTGCCTCCATCGAGATTAGAACCGAAAACAAACCAGACCTCCCTTGCAGTAGCAAACACCTTTCACTACGCTAGCAGACAACCCAGGCAAACAGCCCTCTATTATTTCCCCATATATGAATAAGCCGGCAATTGCGCAATGAAAATGGCGAAATGATCTGCAGTTTCTGTTGCATAGAGCTTTCTGGACTCAAAAACATGAATTTTCTACGTTTATGTCACCGCTTATGTGACAATCATTCGGGATGTTTATCGAAATAACAAAATACTGTTATTAGCGAGTTAATTTAGTAGGATAAGTCTGCACCACCCGAGGAAATAAACGGCGACATAGCTGCCAAACGTATTCTACAATACTTGTTTTGCAAATAAAAGTGCCTTTTCCTGCTGCTAGTTACTTTACTTATCCCATACGCGTTCCGCCTTCTCCTGTTCTAAGGCATCGTCAGTGGGATCTATACAGTTTTATTAGTTTTAGATTATTAAACAGTTCATTTCGCGATTTTTTGTGAAAAGAAGTAATTACTTACGATTTGCTGATCTGCGTTTCCTCACATCTGGTCCGAGGTCGCACTGCCACTTTTATCACTGCCATATAATCACATCTTTGTGTTCTCGCCTTCCACACACTGTTCACCATGTTTCTCACTCTTTTTTGTGGTGGACTATTGTTCTTTTGTCACTCGATACAGCTATTTCGTCGTACACTGTTTTTCACAGCGTAATTATTGCGACTCCATTACGTGTTTCCTCTTCTTTGGTATGTTTACCTATTTGTTGTCAACCTAACGAAGTATATGTTCGAGACTAACTTTTGTTTATGATGTTTACACCGTGTGTGCGTATGAGTGAGTGAGAGAGGGGAATAGAACCGACGAGTCGTTTTATTGGTTTTTTTTTGGGGGGGGGGGAGGGGGCGGGTGTACTAGCTGTTAGTGAGTGGTTGAAAACTTTGGTGACAGCTGATTTGACTTTTCGTTTCAGTATTGTGTGGAGGGATTAATGGATGAGTGAGTGTAAAAATGTTGGTGTATATTATTATTATATTGGACAGTATTATTATATTAATACTTTTTGCGAACGTTATTCTATTATTTTATCTATTAGTGTAAATAATGAATTGCTTAGCATCTGTACTTGGTCATTCAATAGCATTTTCCCCTCTGCTTTGGTTTTCTGTATGTGGTAATTTTCTTGCATGGTCAGAAGGTGTTTTTTATTGTTGATTCTAATTATTTTCATGTCATCTTCTCTAGTGGTTGATTTGTGGCCATTTTTTCTTAGGTGTTCTGCAAATGTGGAGTGGTTTGTTCCATCCTGTCGTGTGTTCTTTTTATCTGACATCAAATGTTCTACCTGTTTGTCCTATGTATGTGCCTTCACAAATGTTACACTGTATCTGATATATACCTGCTTTCTGGCATATGTCTCTGTTTTTTGTCAGTTTTGGGGTGTATTTTTGTATAGAATTGTCTGTTGTGTATGGTATGTTTATTCCCTGTCTTTTGAAAATGTTGGTGATTTTATGGGTGAGTTTGTGTTTGTATGTCATTGTGTACCATCTTGTGTTTTCTTTCATTGTTTTCTAATTATCCTGTGTAGTTGTTGTGGGACTGCGTGTTTGTGTTTGGTTCTGTTGTGTTGTTGTCTGTGGTTTGGAGCTCTCTCCTTTTATTTTACTTTTAATTTTGTTGTTTAGCTTTGAGACTGTGTTATTACTGTAACCATTATTTTTTTCTATCTGCATTTTTATTACCAGTTCTCTTTGGTAGCATTCTTTGGTGAGTGGCATTGTGTTGAGTCTATGGAGCCAATGCACTGCCCTTTTATACCTTGTGTACGCGATACTACAGCCATCTGGCTGAGTCATATTTTTACTAAGAGGTAATTTTTATGAAGATGAATATAACAGTTAAAGAATGAGTTCTATCATTCGCAATACAGTTCTTTAATAAGGTTAGTTGTCCTTCAGTCATTCAACACCACCTCCTCCTCTCCCGGTTATGGGTGCCGCCGCATTGCACTGAGCGGAACACTGTTGCCCAAAAGGGGAGCACGACCTGGTGAGAGTAGCACTCCGCGAGGCTTTCCTCTCGTTTAGCTCGTCTGCTGCTGAGCTGCATGTTTACGTCCACCACTTCGAGCTGTACCAAGTATGCGTTAACCACAGGTAAGCCATGGAAATTTCTTAGGGGCAGTTAGATTACAATCCAGATAAAAAGATCATTTACAGTTGCGTGTTGAATTTCAAAAGTATTATCACGTTCATACTATGTAAAGTGTTTTCAGATTCCGTTTCATGCGCAAACAGTTGTTTCCACAGTGTAGTGTGTCACTGGTGTGTGTATTATTCAATGTTTCAAATTTTCTTTAATCGGTTTGCCCACGTAAAATTACACGGGATTTTCACAGAAACATTTTGGGTTATTTACTCCTTCAAAATTGTGTGTTGAAAGTGCAAGTCACGTAGTATTACGTCATGCAATGTAGCGCTCTTCGCTGTACTGCACAATACAGAATTTCACAGGACAACCTTTTTGTTATACGGTTTTCCGTTTTGCTAGAAGTTAATTAAAACACAGTTACACAGTTTCAGATAGTCTGGCGACTCGTCTGTATCACATAGCGTTTCGTAGCTAAACCACTTGCGTCCTTCGGTGTTACAACCCAGGCACGAGGAGTTTTACATAGAGAGCCAGTCAAGTGCAGCTTCAGTTCACATCAAATGTTTATCTATATTCAGAAACGTTTCTGTAAGTCAATGAAATGGGGTGATGACTTAGGCTCAGTAACAGATAAGGCAGCTGGGAGAATAGTATTACTCCGGAACTGAGCCCAGGCATAATTAAAAATACTATTGCGTAGGTAAAAGTTGCGTGTGACGTGGCTAAACTCAATAAATTTGATTAAATGGATATAGCAGTAAAAACTAATAAATGCATACCTGCAGTAGGTCGTCACGAACGAAAAAATGCAAAACATTTAGAAGCACTTAAAAGCCTAAATCAAATGCTTGATAGGTTCTCGGGAATTACGCCGGATAATATTGTAGAAACCGCACAATATTTCAGCGAGACCTACGGTCGCAGGTTCGAATCCTGCCTCGGGCATGGATGTGTGTGGTGTCCTTAGGTTAGTTAGGTTTAAGTAGTTCTAAGTTCTAGGGGACTGATGACCACAGCAGTTGAGTCCCACAGTGCTCAGAGCCATTTGAACCATTTCAGCGAGACAACTGGCCGGCATCTTCAGGTGCTACTGTCGCGTCGCTGAGAAGCTCGCCAATTTATATGCTGGCTTTGTGGAACAGCGCAGGCGCCAGCGGGGGCATAACGTCATCTAAGACAAATCAGCTGGTAAAATTACTATATCATTGTCTTATTTTAAAGATGGGAGCGCTCTTCTTTCTTCAGTGGTTATGCCCCCGCTGGCGCCTGCGCTGTTCCAGAAAGCCAGCATATAAATTGGCGAGCTTCTCAGCGACGCGACAGTAGCACCTGAAGATGGCGGGCAGTTGTCTCGCTGAAATATTGTGCGGTTTCTACAATATCATCCGGCGTAATTCCCGAGAAGTTATCAAGCAGATGCAGCGCCGGGAAAGCTTCAAACATCACACCTGAATCAAATATTAGAAATGGATATAGCTATAGTTACGAGAGCAGACAAAGGTAATTCGTTTGTCATAATTTATGACTGCGATTACATCCAAAAAACCGAAATCTTTCTTTCAGATGATAACATAGTTGAAGTCAAGAGAAATCCTGTGAACAAATTTCAGTCAAATATAAAGAAAGTAATTGACAGCAGTGTATTTTTGTTTCCGGATGTAAAAGAGGAACGTAGATTAAAAATGATGAATCCGTCCATTCCCGTGCTTCGTTCGCAAATTAAGTTGCAGAAGAAAGGGGAATCGATAGAGCAGCATATACTTACAGAAAATCATTCAATGTCGTGAACAGTTATGAATCTGCGAATGAGATTGAAGATGCACCGATCCCAGATGGGGCTACATTGGCTTCTTTTGACGTCATTAACCTATATACCAACATCCCAATGAACGATATGTTAGAAATTATAAGGAGGAACTTGCTAACACCTAGGAAGATTAGCCAGGGTGAAATAGTAGAACTGTTGGAAATATTGGAACTTGTGTTGCCATTTAATTATTTTAAGTTTAACAACAAAATTTTTTATCAGATGGACGGGCTCGCAATGGGCAACTGTCTGGTACTTTAGCTGAGATATTTATAAATGAGCTAGAAAATAAGGTTTTTGAACAAAATCCTGACGTCTGCGAGAAAATTGTCTATTACAGATGGTATGTAGACGATATTATACTACTGTACAAAGGTCACGAAATGAAATACTTGGTATAGCAGAAAAGATGGGTGAGATGCACGGCAAAACTAAACACACAGTGAGGAGAAGGAAGTATACGTTTTTTGGATCTTAGATTAAGTAAAAGAGATGGAAGACATAAAATTAGCATATTTTGGAAGACAACAGCGACTGACACAAATGCAAACTCCTGTCACCCCAGTAAGCATAAATGGGCGTACTTCAGAGCTATGTTTAACAGGTTGCTAAAACTGCCGCTTCCCCATAATGACGAGATAGAGAAATCAAGTGTGATTAAACAAACAGCCAGAGCAAATGGATATAAGATCGTGACGTAATGAAACTTTATTATAAATTAAAATAAAAAATATGTGACAGGAAGAAGCCAATAGAATCAGAGGGCAACAAGTTTGTGGTTATGTCATACACTGGTGCTTTTTCAGACAGAATTGCGCAGGCCTTAAGAAAAACGAAAATAAAAATTGGGTTCCAAACGAAAGGTACAATTGGTTGTAAGCTACGGCACGAAGCTGGCAACGACAGCAATAAATTTATGGGATCTGGTGTTTATAAGATTAGCTGCCAGGACTGTGACAGATTTTACATCGGTCAGACAGGAAGAAATTTCCAGACTCGTTTTAGGGAACATACATATAGTTAAAATAAGAGCGCTTTCGGTTCACATGTGGACAGAGAAAGACATTCGGTAGAACGTATAGACAGTAATACGAAAGCGTTGCAAAGGGCGTCCATGGGACAGTTAATGAACCTGCTCGAAGAACTGGAGATTTATGTGCACAGAAAACAACAATGGAAATTACTGCTGAATGAACAGAACGGGTTTAACCTGAATGCTCACTTTGATCTATTCAGAGAGCTACGCGTGGAGCACCCCGGCGGATTGGCGTGTGCCGGCCGGCGGCGGCGAGCAGCCTGGGCGCCCCCCGCCAGCTCTGCCGCAGGAAAACGAGGAAGTCACGCAGAGAAGAAGCCGCGGCAGATTCGCCGTCGACGCCGCACTCTAATGTAATATCGATTATAGATTTTCTGTTTTTAACTAAGGGGCACTACTTTATTAATCGTATTATGATTGCGTTAACTGTTAACTGATCTCTTAGGATAGAAGATTTTGTGATTTTTTATTTTATACTTTTTATACTGGC
Organism: Schistocerca nitens; assembly: GCF_023898315.1. Classification (NCBI taxonomy): domain Eukaryota; kingdom Metazoa; phylum Arthropoda; class Insecta; order Orthoptera; family Acrididae; genus Schistocerca; species Schistocerca nitens. Next base: position 228,746,261 of record NC_064623.1, read on the forward strand.
ATTCATAAACGGTTGATGTAACCTAACAAGGCTAAGGGCTGTATTGTGTAGTATTTGTGCTTTTTATGGATTTCAACTATGAGTCCAATTTCACATATAGTATATCACCATATGTTTTTTAATGCCAGACGCTCATTTAGCCAAAGAAAAGTTTTTATCTAAAGACAGTGCAAACTGCATTTTAAATTTTATATTGGCGACACTGGTTTACTTTAGCTAAAGTGGCCTCTGCTGGCACGTACCATGTACTCACATGTTTAACTTGATGATTTTTATCAGAATCTTTTAACAGAGTGTATGGCTGCTATACATGGCTGTAAATGTTTTATATTTCATGCAACATAAATACTGTATAGTTTAGTCTTAACTAATTGAACCTGGTCGCTTATACAATATTTATATTTACAACACATCTGAAGATGGAGGTAAGCTGAAACTGGTAATAAAGTGCAAAGAAATCTGTGTGGTCAAGACAGACTTGTGAATATAAAAGTGCCAAGAACTGGGTTCATTGGCAGGTTCTGGGAGAGTGCTGCCAGCTAACAAAGGAGGCTGCTCAAAAGCCACTTGCTGACGTCTGTGGGACTAACAGGGTGCACTGAACGACAGTCGGTGGTTTGTTTAACTCATGGTGGTGGAAAATTTGGAAAGCCGAACACTTGAACATAGATGACAATTATCTCGCTATAGCATAAAAAAAAAACCACGCAAAGCAGCCTGTGCCACGCACTTCACACTAGTTTGCAGACTGCTCTATAAGGGTGACGACTATTGAACTATATGAAATACAATCGTTATGATTTCCGCACGGTTTGCATTAGGACGTTCAGATTTCACAATTGGCCGCAGGGGTTGATGGGAATTAGTATGGTTTCGTTTAGCGACGAAGCCCACTATCATTTGGATAGGTTCGTCAATAAGAAAAATTGGTGTATTTAGGGAACTGAGAATCCGTATTTCGCGATCAAGAAGTCTCTTCGGCCTCAGTGGGTGGCTGTGTGGAATTAGTGTCCAGTCACGGAAAAATCTGTGCGATATTTCTTGATGGCGCGGTCACTACCGAATGATCATGAACGATGTAGAAGATGATGTCATCCCCATTATGCAAAGTGACCCTAATTTCGACAAGATGTGGTTCATGAGAGATGGGGCTCGTCCTCGTCGAAGCAGGAGAGTACTTGATGCCCTCGTGAGTACTGGGACTATACTGGTTCTACTGCAAAGTACCGTTATCCAAGATGGCGGGGTTGACGTCATCCAAGATGCCGGCGATGACGTCATCCAAGATGGCGGCAGTGACGTCATTCAAAACAGCGGATTTTGGCGGGAAGTTTGAATTTTGTCGGGAAAGTGCCATGCCCCCCCCCCCCCCAGAAAAATGGTGGGAAGTTCACATTCCAACAGTATAATGCATCACACCAAGAAACATGGCTGGAAAAAGGGACTTGTCTTTATTATGTAACCTTCAACCATGTGTGTTCCCCACGAGCTCTAGTGGCCAAAAGGCTTAGTTCATACCGTCGCCAATGTGACCTCATCCAAGATGGCGGATTTTGGTGGGAAGTTACAATTTTGGGGGGAAGAAGGTCAATTGTGCTACCTCCACTAACCTAACCCTCCCCCCCCCCCCCCAGGAAACAGTGGCAATTTCAAATTCCAGCAGGATAATCCACCACTCCGCTCTTATCTCTACTAAGCAAATAAAATCGCAGGAAAATAGCTCACTTGGCCTACCTCCACTAACCTAAGTCACTGACCGCCACCTCTTCCTATGAACTTGCACCAACTTCTAATTTTTGCGGTAAACAAAATTAAATTCCTATATGTCTGCTAAGCTAACAAAATTGCGTGAAAGAAAAGACACTTTACTAACCTCAGTCGCCACACTGCCGCCACCTCCTAAGGATTCGTGGGAAAAGGATTTGGACACAATACTTTATTTAAACAATTCCATGCAGGTGTGTTCACCACAAGGTCAAGGCTCCAACTGATTTAGTACACGTCGTCACCACCAGAGGGGGATTTCATCAGTGACGTAATCCAAGATGGCGACACCCAGTGTATTCACCACGAGGTCAGGACTCCAACTGACTTAGTACACATCGCCACCACCAGAGGGCGCTCTCATCTGTCACATAATCCAAGATGGCGACACCCAGTGTATTCATGACGTGGTTTAAGATAGTACACTGGGCCTATCTCCACTAACCTAGCCCCCTCCCCAATAAAAATCGCGCGAAGTTCAAACTCCAGCATGATAATGCGGCACACCTACGATAATGGCCGCAAAAATGGACTTGTCTTTATTATTATTTAAACAATATCATGCATGTGTGTTCGCCACGGGGTCCGGACTCCAACTGGTTTAGTTCATATTCTCGTCAGCAGAGGGTGCCACCCTTACGTCAGAACATGACGTATGTGCTGTTATACAAGATGGATGCACCCAATTTGTCCACCACGAGCTCCAGAGCTCAAGAGGCTTAGTTCATATCGTGACCACCAGAGGGCGTGATGTCGCATGATGACACAAGATCATCTGCTCTCTGTCGCGTGCGCGCGTTATAACCGGACATGAGCTGCACCACTGGCCCGTGGGTGTCCGACTGCTTGCATCACACACCCTCGGCCGCCACCTCCATACACGCGCCAGACATAGTCTTCTGTAAATATGCTAACAACTACATTGTGTATCTAACCTATGAATTACCTATGTACTTAATTGCATTTTAATTTTAATCATATTAAATAATTCAATTTACAATTTCATATAGGTATGAAAAGGTGGTCAACTATCCAGTTTCAACTACTTTTCAAGGTCCAGACAGCCACCTCCTCCTAGGAACCGGCGCCAAGCTTGAATTCTGGCAGTAAAGAAAGGTCACTTGCAATTTCTCTACCAACCTAAGAAAATTGTGCGAAAGAAATGACACTTGTACTAACCTCCTAGGAGCTCGCGCCAAGTGTGAAATCTGCCAATAAACAAAGCTCACTTGCGTTTTCACTACCAATGTAAGAAAATTGCTGCAAACGAAGCTCACACAACCACTAAGTCGCCAGACCGCCACCTCTTCCTAGGGGCGGGTGGTAAAAGGATTCAGCCACACTAGGCTGATGTAGAGAGGAAGGCATGTACTTTATTTATTTGGGAGCAACTTATTTATGGATGGAGTATATGTATCACAGAATACACGCTCTGACCTGCAAACTGCTCCTACATTACACATGCTAATTGTAAACCGTCAAAAATAACACAATGCACAACCTATAGACATGCGAACCACTCATAAACAAACTATACGCAGCGCATCAGTTGGGCAAATGTGTACACAGGGATTGCAGCGCATTTTTATTGGGGAGGGGGTTAGGTTAGTGGAGGTAGGCCAAGTATACAATCTTACACCACGTGCTCAATACACTGGGTGTCGCCATCTTAGATTATGTCACAGATGAAAGTGGCATATGGTGGTGGCGATGGGTACTAAGTCAGTTGGAGTCCTGACATTGTGGTGAACACACCTGCATGGAATTGTTTAAATGAAGTATTACGTCCAAGTCCTTTTCCCACGAATCCTTAGCAGGTGATGGCAGCCGGACGACTGAGGTTAGTAAAGTGTCTTTTTTTTTTCGCGCAATTTTGTTAGCTTAGTAGACATATGGGAAATGAATTTTGCTTACCGCAAAAATTGGAAGTTGGCGCAAGTTCATAGGAAGAGGTGGCGGTCGGGTGACTTAGGTTAATGGAGGTAGGCCAAGTGAGCTATTTTCCTGCGATTTCCTTTGCTTAGTAGAGATAAGAGGGGTGTGGCGCATTATCCTGTTGGAATTTGAAATTGCCGCCATTTCCTGGGGGGTGGGGGGTTAGGTTAGCGGAGGTAGCACAATTGAACTTCTTCCCCCCAAAATTGTAACTTCCCGCGAAAATCCGCGATCTTGGATGACATAACGGTGGCGCTCACTGGTGGTGAAGATCAACTAAGCCATTTGGCCTCTAGAGCTCGTGGGGAACACACATGGTTTAAACTGGTTACATAATAAAGCCAAGTCCCATTTTCCAGCCACTTTTCTTAGTGTTACACATTATCCTATTGGAATTTGAATTGCCTGCCATTTATTTGGGGAAGGGGGGGCAGGGCACTTTCCCGCCAAAATTCCAACTTCCCGCCAAAAGCCAGCACCTTGGATGACGTCATCGCCGCCATCTTGGATAACGGTACTTTGTGGTAGAACCAGCCTAGTCCCAATACTCTCGTGGTGCACTTTGGGGACTGCGATCTGGCACTGGGGTACCCAGAGGCCACTGGCATTGCTAAGCTGAAAGCAGCCGTTCTGCGGGTCCTGCAGAATTTCGTTATTCGTTTGCGCCACACCATCACCACTGATGGCAGTCATATCGAACATGTCATTACCTAAATCCGAAGATCTGCAGTGGCGTTTACATGTTGTGTAAAGTGTTTGCAATCCATGTTTTTTTTCATATAGTTTGATAATTGTCAGCCTGTACATCTAGGTGTAGACTGCTAGCGGACTCCGACGAGAAGAAGACGCCAGGGCTTGCCTAAACTAAGCCTGTGGATGAGGCTTACTATGTATATGGCTGTAAATACTGAACTGAACAGCTCACGTTTAACTCGGCGGCGTCTGAGAAACTATATATATATATATATATATATATATATATATATATATATATATATATATATATATACCTATGATGATTTGATGAATAATTTTATATATGGAAACCGATAAAAGTGCTGCAGGCCCTTTGTTTATGTGTGGAGTAAAAGTCTGTAGTTAAATTTCCTTTAGAGAGATTGTAGTACTGATAAATAACGAAATATTAGAGAATAGACAACTGCATTTTTTGTGAATGTTAAGACAGAGAATTTAGTAAAGTGAAGGACATTCTTTTGTCTAATTAGTACTCTCAAGTGATGCAATTAAATTATTGCTAAAATGATGAACGATCTAACAGAATTCTCACCACTGAATTATATGTCATAATACATTTAAAACTGCAAGGTCCCAGCATCCACACAGCCACAAACACGGAGCTTTTCATTCGATCGTGGATCGCCTGATATCTGTGCATTGCTCGCAGTCCCACCTTTTGGTATTTTACACCCTGCTTTAACGTATTTCCATCGCACCACGTTGATTTAAATTACTGGCGTTACTGACTTGCTGTTTCTCCTGACCGTCATCGACGCTAGTAGCGCGTATCGATATATCCCCTCTGATAGGATCTTTGCTCAGCTGCAACAACTTCCCGGTTGTCATCTGTCGTGGAGTGAGCATCTTAAAACATCTTCAGTAATCATCATAGTATATTTGGAATTTTGAAGATTAAATCCGGCGGCCTTCAGCCGCTCCGCATGCTGATTTCATTATGTATACTATTTATCTTATTCGTAAATTTAACTGTGTGTCATGTCTTTTCAAAATTGAACTTATTCTAAAGCATTTGTTTGGAGGCCTTCAGCCGCGAAGCACATTTAGTTCTTTCAAAAGTGTATTTGTAAACTAAATGATAATAAATTATAATAAATTATAATTGTCAAATGAATCTGACCGCAATTCCCTTGGCTCTTTCCACAATCCTAATTACCTGTTAGCCCTGAGTGATTTAGCTGGCGTTTCACTGGTAGCAGAGCGTGGTTTGCGCTCGTGCTTACCAAACTAGTTGCGGTCGGCTTCACTTTGGTTGCGAATGTGTCTGTGGCACGGTATTGTTTTGGTTGTTATTGTTTCAGGTTTTAAGATAATGGCAGTCAGACAGTGTCCAGGGATCGGCCTGCTGAGAAGGGACCATCTTGTTTACGAGTTGGCAATAAGGCTTCAACAGGCGGAGGGCAGTGTTCCAGAACTGGTGGCCCGTTTGCGCGCTGCCGTGCTGCAGCCGGCTGACGTCGCGTCGCCTTGGCTGTGATCGGTGAGACAGGTGCGGCCATCCAGTTTCTTGGCGAGGCTCTTAAGGGCTCTGAAAACACTTTTGGTCTCTTAGAAGGAACCCGGCCTAGTGACAGTCAGGTGGGTCGGGTCCGAGCACAGTTAGCGCATTTAACCAATCGGGTGCCCGACTTCAGTAGACTCGGGAGAGCGGCATAGAAAATCGGCCGCGGAGTTGGGATCTCTGGTAAGCGTGTTGCAATTTAAACTTCCATGTCTGGAGTTAGTTGGGATGAAGTTTGAGGATGGTGACTTGCGCCATAAAGGGGAACATGGAGGCCGGCCCGGGAGTGGCATGGTTCCGGCGCCCGTTGAGTTGGACGCCGCGTCTGCTAAGTTGCCGAACCCTTTGGCTTATTTCTTTCAAGGTCTGAACGACTTGTCGGTACAGCAGATTGATCGAGTAGAGAATTTTCTGTGGTTGTTGGTTCGTCTCGAACAGCACGCGGCCGCCTTTCGCGTTCCACACCGCATCGTTTTGTCGTTACTGTACCCGCTAGCTAGAGGCGAGCTGCAAAGCATCCTCTCACGAACCGTGGCCGAAGGAGTCTCCTTGGAACAATTAAGGGGACTTGTAATTAGTCAGCGGTTGAGCACCGGGGTTCGGAAACAACTTGTCTGCCGCCCCATTTGCGAAGTTGCAACGGGGTGACGAGCGGTTGTATCAGTATCTTGACAGTCCACACAGCCTCTTTAGCCTTGCTGATTGAACTACCGGAACGTGAATTAGATTCTATCGTCCTCAAGGGAATGCGTGCGGCGGGTAAGTCGCATTTTATTTCTGGTAAGCAGCCAGAAACCTGGGGAGGACTCCGTGACGCCGTTATAGCAGCAGCCGCATTACCCCATGAGAGCCACGGACGTTGGGAAGTTGCGAGGCGCGACATGGGTGTCGATTCCGGATTGCCCACAGCCGTAGAAATTAGTAAAAGGGAAGCCAGGCGTTGTTTCAGATGTGGAAAGTCAGCTCATTTGGTACGCTCTTGTGGTCAGCCTCGCGCTTCTAGAGCTAACAGATGACGCCGGGTTGCCCCACAAACCCGGGTTCGAACCTTTAGGCCTTTGTGTAGCCGCGTGCTCACCACCGCGTCGTCCCTTTTGCCTTATGATTGTGCTCGGGTAGGTGCCGAGCCCCTTTGCGCTCTGCTGGATTCCGGCAGTTCTTTGTCATTGAGTCTTGAATGGTTTTTGTAATTTGGGCATCTTACTAGACTTCGTTCGGTCTCGTCCCCGGTGCAGAGATGCCGGGTGGTTAATGGGCAGGTGTTGACTTTGCAGGGTTGGGTCCGGGGGAGTGTATCGGTTGCCGATTTTTCCTGGCCTGTATCCTCAGCCTTGGTTAAGGGACTTTTCAGAATTTAACTTTGCGGCCCTCAGCCATCTTATTGCGTTTGTTTATCTCTTTCTGTGCACCTTGTGGGTAATCAGCCCTTCTAGCATCTTAAAACATTGTGGCCTTCTGCCTTCAGTAATCATCATAGTATATTTCGAATTGTGAAGATTTAATCCGGCGGCCTTCAGTCGCTCCGCATGGTGATCTCATTTATGTATACGATTTATCTTATTCGCAAATTTAACTGTGTCATGTCTTTTCAAAACTGAACTTATTCTAAAGCATCTGTTCGGAGGTCTTAAGCCGCGAAGCGAATTTAATTCTTTCAAAAGTGTATTTGTGATCTAAATGATAATAAATTACAACTGTGAAACGAATCCGACCGCAACTCCATTGGTCCTTTCCACAATTCTAATTTCCTGTTAGCCCTGCGTGATTTAGCGGGCGTTTCACCTGTATGAATATCAAGGCGTCGGTTTCTTTCTTGTTTGTCTTTGAGTGTATACACTGAGGTGACCAAAGTCGTGAGACACCTGCCGATATTGTGTCGGACGTCGATTCTGCCGGCGTAGTGCTCCGTCTCCGCGTGGCACGAAATCAGCAAGTTATTGGGAGGCTCCTGCAGAAACACTGAGCTACGCTGCCCCTATAGACGTACATAACTGCCAAAGTGTTGCCGCTGCAGTGTTTTGTGCGCGAACTCCCCTCTCGATTACGACCCCATAAAAATTCGACCGGATTCATATCGGGTGATCTCAGTTACCAAATCATGCGCTCGCATTGTCCATAATTTTCTTCAGACCAGTCAGGAAAAAGTGGGGCCCGGTGACATGGTCCATTGTCATCCGCGAAAATTTCATTGTTGTTTCGGAACACGAAGCCCACGAATAGCTGCAAATGGTCTCCAAGCAGTCGAACACAGGCAGTACCCAGTGCGTTTCATGTAAACACAGCGCACACCATTACGGAGTTACCATCAGCCTGCACAGTGCCTTGCTTTCAGTTTGGGTCCGTGGCTCTGTGCCACATTCGAACCCTACTGTCAGCTCGTACCAACTGAAACTCGCTCTCATTTGACCAGACCACGGGTTTCCTGTCGTCTAGCGTCCAACCGATGTGGTCACGAGTCCAGGAGAGGCTCTGCAAGCGATTTCGGGCTTTTAGCAAAGGCACTCGCGTCGGTCTTCTGCTGCCAAAGCCCAAATGGTTCGACTGGCTCTAAGCACCGTGAGAGTTAACATCTGAGGTCATCAGTCCCCTAGACTTAGAAATACTTAAACCTAACTTACCCTAGGACCTGAAGCGCCTAGAACCGCTCGGCCGCAGCGGTCGGTGCCAAAGCCCATCAACGCCAGATTTCTCCACACTGCCTTAACCGATACGTTCGCCTTGCGTCCCACATTGATTTCTGCGATTATGACACGGAGTGCTGCTTGTCTGTTAGCACTGACAACTGCACGCATACGACGGTGCTCTCGATTGTTAAGTAGAGCCCGTCGGTCACTTCGTTATCTGTGGTGATAGCAATGCCTGAAATTTGGTATTCTCAGCACAATGTGGATAGCGAAATATTGAATTCTCTTGCTATTTCCAAAAGAGGATCCACCACGCGTCTAGTTCCAACAACCATTCTGCGAACAAAGACTGTTAACTCCCGTCCTGCGGCTATAATCGTGTCGGAAACGCGGAATCCTTTTCACACAAATCACCTGAGTCCAAACGACACCTCCTGCAATGCACCGCCCTAGTGTACTTCGTGTACTTGATACTACCGCCATATGTATATGTGCATATCGCAGGATTTATCTCACCTCATTGTTCAACAGCCTAGATCGCACAAAATATTTCTACATTTACGGCAACCGGTTTCGGCAGAGTTTGCTGTCATCTTCAGGTCTTAAAAATTTTTTTGTTGTGAAAAGCGTTCATTTTACGTAGGACCTCACGCCAAGTTGTCATACGGATAAAAATCAGCACATTATAAAAGGTGTAACGTACAATGAACACGTTTCACACAGCAAAAAGATTGTTAACTACTGAAGATGATAGCAAAGTCTTCCGAAACTGGTTATCTTAAATAAGTACATATTTTGTGTGATTTACGCTGTGGAATGTTTTGTAACAAGTAAAACAGATCCCTCCTTCAGTATTCTGATGACGAGAAAATCCAGTGATGTGGAAGAAATGCTCTGGAACATCAATATTGTGTATATCAGTTACTAATAGATGAGAATATGTTTGCCTGGACGGAATAGTTGACGTTTTTGCTGCCACGTTCCACGCACACACACACACACACACACACACACACACAGCCGTGGCTGAACCAGCGCCCTGAAGCTGAGGGACGCCCGCGGGGTGTTCAGCGGCCACGGCCAGCCCGGACTCACCTCGCCGGTGCCCACCTGGACGGCTACAGAGGCCCAGTACGGCGGCTCCCTCTGCCGCATCTTCGAGGGCCGCCTGCAGCAGGTGAGTCAGCCTCACGACACGCAGCAGCACGTGAGTGCGTCGCCTTTGGCAGCCACTCAGCCGACATATCGGATTGGTGCATAAGTTCGTAGCATTTTCAATAACCTTGTAGACGCAAAAAGCACGTAAAACCGACTTTAGCCACCAATAATATATACCCAATAGCCAAAGAAACTGGTACACCTGCCTAATATCGTGCAGCGTCCCCGCGAGCACAGACAAGAGCCCCAACACGACGTGGCATCAACTCGACTAATGTCTGAAATGGTACTGGAGGGAATCGACACCATGAATCTAGCGGGGCCGTCCATAAATCCGTAAGAGTCCCATGTTCGGTTTTTGTATCGCCCTCTTGTTCGGCTTTATTACAGGAAACAAAAATCACCTTTGGCGATGCCGTCTCTGGCCGGCCGCTTTAACTTACGCGCGCTGTGGTCTGATTGACTAACTTTAATATTAATTATCTAGGAAAGAGTGCAACGTATCGATTTTTTTCTTAAGAGGTATTTCTCAGGGCAGCGTATAGTGCAGCAGGCTTAAAAGCTTTTGAGACTGTTCCCGATCACAATGTATAGTTTCCCTTGGTATGTGAAAAATGTTTATTGTTTCAAGCTAACCAACAGTCGACGCACGTGAACTACACTGAATGAATCCCAATATTTTCCCTATATCCCTCTCATACCGGTATCTCAGCGCTGGAAACCTGTTGCCATTTATCCGACATGACTTATTTCCTTATCCGGATATGATGTCACGAACTTCGCCTTTAGGCAGCAATTAGTTGCATGTTGCAAATAGTTTAATACTGAGTTCTAAGTACTGCACGAGGGAGTGCTGAAAACTAATGACTTCGAATTTTTTATTCTGATCACAATATCCGTTGAGGTATTACATGTCATTCATGAACTGTAGATAAAAAATAAATAAAAAAAAACATATTAGCATGCATATTCAAATACAGAGATATGTAAACAGGCAGAATGCGACGCTGCAGTCGGCAGCGCCTATGTAAGACAACAAGTGGCTGGCCCAGTGGTTAAATCGGTTAATGCTGCTGCAATGACAGTGTATCAAGACTTAAGTGAGTTTTAACGTGGTGTTACTGACGGAGCACGAGCGATGGGACACAGCATATCCGAGGTAGCGAGGTAGTTGGGCTTTCCCGTACGACCATTTCACTGGTGTACCGTGAATATCAGGAATCCGGTAAAACATAAAATCTCTGACATCGCAGCCGCTGGAAAAAGATCCTGCAAGAACGGGACCAACGACGACTGAAGAGAATCGTTCAGCGTGACAGAAGCGCAACTCTTCCGCAAATTGCTGCAGATTTCAGTGTTGGATCATCAACAAGTGTTAGTTTGCGAACCGTTCAACGAAGCATCATCGATATGGGCTTTCTGAGCCGAAACCCTCTCGTGTACGCTTGACGACTGCACGCCACAAAGCTTTACGCCTCACCTGGATCCATCAACAAATTGGAAGCATGTTGCCTGGTCGGACGAGTCTCGTTGCAAATTGTATCGAGCGGACGGACGTGTACGGCTACGGAGACAACCTTTTGACTCCATGGACCCTGCATGTCAGCAGGGGACTGTTAAAACTTGTGGTGGCTCTGTAATGGTGTGGGGCGTGTGCGGCTGGAGTGATATGGGACCCCTGATACGTGTAGATACAACTCTGATAGGTGACAGGAACATAAGCATCATGTCTCAACATCTGCATCCGTTCACGTCCGTCCGCAGCTCGTGGTCGTGCGGTAGCGTTCTCGCTTCCCGCGCCCGGGTTCCCGGGTTCGATTACCGGCGGGGTCAGGTATTTTCTCTGCCTCGTGATGACTGGGTGTTGTGTGATGTCCTTAGGTTAGTTAGGTTCAAGTAGTTCTAAGTTCTAGGGGACTGATGACCATAGATGTTAACTCCCATATTGCTCAGAGCCATTTTTTCGTTCACGTCTTTTGTGCATTCAGACAGACTTGGGCAATTCCAGCAGGACAATGCGATACCCCACACGTCCAGCATTGATACAGAGTGGCTCCAGGAACACTTTTCTGAGTTCCGCTGGTCACCAAATTCCACAATTGTTGAGTATATCTGGGATACACTGCTACGTGTTGATCGGAAGTGATCTCCACCCCCCGCCCCCGTGTTCCCCCCTCCCCCTTCACCCGAGCCAATGGTTTAACAGTCTCGTGCACTATCAGCTATCCTGCGAGAAGAACAACTGACACTACACTACTGGCCATTAAAATTGCTACTCCGAGAAGAAATGCAGCTGATAAGCGGGTATTCATTGCAGAAATATATTATACTAGAACTGACATGTGATTACATTTTCACGCAATTTGGGTACATACATCCTGATAAATCAGTACCCAGAACAACCACCTCTGGCCGTAAATCCCGGCGGAGGTTCGAGTCCTCCCTCGGGCATGGGTGTGTTTGTCCTTAGGATAATTTAGGTCAAGTAGTGTGTAAGCTTAGGGACTGATGACCTTAGCAGTTAAGTCCCATAAGACTTCAAACACATTTGAACATTTTCTGGCCGAAATAACGGCCTTGATACGCCTGGGCATTGGGTCAAACAGAGCTTGGATGGCATATATAGGTACAGCTGCCCATGCAGCTTCAACACGATACCACAGTTCATCAAGAGTAGTGACTGGCGTATTGTGACGAGCCAGTTGCTCGGCCACCATTGACCAGACGTTTTCAGTTGGTGAGGGATCTGGAGAATGTGCTGTACAGGGCAGCAGTCGAACATTTTCTGCATCCAGAAAGGCCCGTACAGGATATGCAACATACGGTCGTGCATTATTCTGCTGAAATGTAGGGTTTCGCAGTGATCGCAGGGTAGAGCCACGGGTCATAACACATCTGAAATGTAACGTCCACTGTTCAAAGTGCAATCAATGCGAACAAGAGGTAACTGAGACGTGTAACCAATGACACCCCATACCATCACGCCGGGTGATACGCCAGTATGGCGATGACGAATACACGCTTCCAATGTGCGTCCACAGCGATGTCGCCAAATACGGATGCGACCATCATGATGCTGTAAACAGAAACTGAATTCATCCGAAAAAATGACTTTTCGCCATTCGTGCACCCAGGTTTGTCGTTGAGTACACCATCGCAGGCGCTCCTGTCTGTGATGCAACGTCAAGGGTAACCGCAGCCATGGTCTCCGACCTGATAGTCCATGTTGCTGCAAACGTCGTCGAACTGTTCGTGCAGACGGTTGTTGTCTGCAGACGTCCCTGTCTGTTGACTCAGGGATCGAGACGCGGCTGCACGATCCGTTACAGCCATGCGGATAAGATGCCTGTCATCTCGACTGCTAGTGATACGAGGCCATTGGGATCCAGCAAGGCGTTCCGTAAATACCCTCCTGAACCGACAGATTCCATATTCTGCTAGCAGTTATTGGATCTCGACCAACGCGAGCAGCAATGTCGCGATACGATAAACCGCAATTACGATAGTCTACAATCCGACGTTTATCAAAGTCGGAAACGTGATGGTACGCATTTCTCCTCCTTACACGAGGCATCACAACAACGTTTCACCAGACATCGCCGGTCAACTGCTGTTTGTGTATGTGAAATCGATTGGAAACTTTCCTCATGTCAGCACGTTGTAGGTGCCGCCATCGGCGCCAACCTTGTGTGAATTCTCTGAAAAGGTAATCATTTGCATATCACAGCATCTTCTTCCTGTCGGTTAAATTTCGCGTCTGTAGCACGTCATCTTCGTGGTGTGGCAATTTTAATGGCCAGTAGTGTAGTAGTATCTGACAGGCTGTTCGAATTTGCGCCCACAACTTCAGTGCTACGCCTAGGAAAGAGCTCACCCAGCTCTCTCCTGGTCGCTGGTTAGAAAGCGAATGCGTTACTATACTGAAGCGCCAAAGAAACTGGTATAGAAATATGTATTCAAGTACAGAGATATTTAAACAGCAGAAATGCCTATATAAGACAACAAGTGTCTGGCGCAGTCGTTGATCGGTTACTGCTGCTATATTGGCGGGTTATCAAGATTTTAGTACGTTTCAACGGTGTGTTATAGCCGGCGCACGAGCGATGGAACACAGCATCTACGAGGTAGCGATGAAATGGGAATTTTCCCGTACGACCATTTCACGAGTGTACCGTAAATATCGGGAATCCGGTAAAACATCAAATCTCCATCGCTGCGGCCGGTAAAAGGTCCTGCAAGAACGGGACCAACGACGAGTGAAGCGAATCGTTCAACGTGACATAAGCGGATCCCTTCTGCAAATTGCTGGAGATTTGAATGCTGGGCCATCAACAAGTGTCAGCGTGCGAACCGTTTAACGAAACATCAGCGATATGGGGTTTCGGAGCCGAAGGCCCTCTCTACCCATGATGACTGCACGACACAAAGCTTTACTCCTCGCCTTACCACGTCAACACTGACAGTGGACTGTTGATGACTGCAAACATGGACGAGTATCGTTTCAAATTGTATCGAGCGGATGGCAGTGTACGGGTATGGAGACAACCTCATGAATCCATGCACCCTGCATGTCAGCAGGGGGCTGTTCAAACTGGTGGAAGACGTATGCAGTGATATGGGACCCCTGATACGTCTAGATACGACTCTGCCATGTGACACGTACGTAAGCATCCTGTCTGATCACCTGCATCCATTGTGCATTCCGATGGAGTAGGGCAATTGCGGAAGGACAATGCGACACCCCAGACGTCCAGAATTTCTATAGAGTGGCTCCAGGAACACTCTTCTGAGTTTAAACACTTCCGCTGGCCACCAAACTCTCCAAACACGAACATTATTGAGGATATCTGGAATACCTTGCAACGTGCTGTTCGGAAGAGATGTCCACCCCCTCGTGCTCTTACGGGTTTGTGGACAGGCCTGCAGGTTTCTTGGGGTCACTTCCCTCCAGCACTACTGCAGACATTAGTCCAGTCCATGCCACGTCGTTTTGTGGCACTTCTGCGTGCTCGCGGTGGCGCTACACGATACTAGGCAGGTGTACCAGTTTCTTTGGCTGTTGAGTGTAGTTGGCATGCTGTTTTGCCTGATTTCACGCCACTGGACGTTTTTCTCTGGGGCAAATTTGAGAGGTGGCATGAGCCCCCTCTCATATTTCTATCTTACGACTCTCCTCTCTATTTGCATGCGGTGGAGGGCTGCTATTCCTTCACACGCGGACTTCCCACGCAGCGTCTCTCGTCACCCGGGTGGTCCGGTGACAGGCGGGTTAAGCCGACGTGTGTGAGGCAGTCGAGTGAATGCTTTGCAGACGCCGACATTGTCAAGAGACACGCCCGCTGGGGTGTGAAGTAGCGGCTGGGCTAGAGGTTCCGTTACTTCGGAGAAACTTAGCGAAAACACTTTCTGGCGGGCTACCAGCGAGGCGTGGGAATGACTTGTGTACCCTGGCAGTTGTGGCGGGAAAATTCCCGCACTTTCTGCAAAATAGTAACGGTGATTGGTTTGCTCAGAGCATAGCGCCGTGACGTAGCAAAATCAGCACAGAAATTGGCGCCAAGAATCTCCATTGGTGGAATGGTAGTGCTCCGGCAATGGAGTGGAATTTCCGCCGGTTTTCGAGTTGCTGATTGGAACGTTTAACCTCGGCCACTGTCGTGGGGGCGGAAATGTTCTGTGTTCGGCCTGTACGGGTGCTCTTGTTGGGTCGGCAGTCGCCTTTCGGTCGAGGACGTCGAAGCAACCAGCCCTCGCATGCGGTACGCCAGATCGTGTTCTGGGAGATAAGAAGACCGTTTGGTAATGTACGTCCGCAGCACCGGCAGATAGGGATTTTCCTAGGTGACAATCAGAGCTCAGCAGAGCGCGCCTGTTCATCCTTTTCTAACTTTGTTCTGTTTCGAGTAGCAGCAATTACTGTTGGGTTAGCTGTGTGTCTCTCTTGAGATCTGAGTGGAAAGGAATTGGCTCCACATACCACCTCGTCTTAAACCTCACGATCTAGTTTAGGGACAACTTCACCTTTATAGTGTTTGTATGAATCTCCAAATTTGAGCCAATTTGATGTATTATATTTCCTGTGTTTCTTTTACTATTCAGTGTTTAGTCTTAATAAATCATATTGTTATTTTGGACAGAACTTTCATTCTGTTAATCGATAGAGCAACCCTATCATTCCTCCCTATGCAAATGAAACCTTTGTTTATTTAACTTATTTATAAAATTAAATTATTGCAGGTGCCAAACTCTCTTCTACTCCACTGGCAGGGTTGATTAGAGTCAGTTCGCGTATTTTTTTTTATCCTTGTGCAACAGCAAAAGTCGGAGTTAGAATAGGGGGGGGGGCTTAGAGCATGATTTACATATGTGGATTCTAGTAGAATTTAGTGATAAATACACTGATAGCCCCGGCACCTCGCATAATATGGCGACCCTGCCAGGATCTTTCCTGAGAATCACTGATTAACCAACAGTATTCTTAGTACGAACATTCAAATTTTTTTCTCTAATTTTTTTATTGATTAATACCCAAGTTTTTTTTCTGGTAGTTCCGCGTTTAGTTTTAAGTAGCGGCGCATAATTACAGTTTTTGTTTTCAGTGTATATATTTTTGTTTGTTCATTGTTTTTGTGTTTCGTTGATGTGGTGTCCGTACCACATCGCACTTTGTCCGATTTGTGTGCGGTTTCTGTACCACATCAAATTGCATTTGTGATTACAGCGTTGGAACAGCGTTGTTGAAAGTTTATGTCTATGTCTAAAACTACAGTGAGTAGATAATTTTTACTGTATATTTTAGATAAATTTGTTTTTCATGAATGATAACGAGAAGTAAGGCACGACTATTATCGAGCGACGCTAAAACAAAAGAGGATAGCACAATGGATAAGGGGCAGTTTACCGACGGGAATAGGTTCGGAGATGAGATGGGCACATTTTTAGCAGGACAGGACGCCAGGGTCATTGATGAGGAAGGTGATTTGGACGCAATCTTAGAGCAGCGTTGCGGCCGTGATTATGATAGTGAGGTAGAGGATGGAACAGAGACAGGCACACAGGTCGAGACGGTAGCAGAAGTTTATAGTCAAACGAACGAGTGCAGACAGAGGGCAGCTCGGTCACGTCAGAGCTCTAGCGGCCAGGTGTCCAGAGTTACATCGCCCATGTTTGAAGAGTATCAAGAAGATGACGTAAACCCAATACTGAGCTTCCTACGATCAATGAAAGAAGAAGCTGATGAACAACGTATGAAGGAGAAGGAAGAAGATGAGAAACAACGTAAGAAGGAGAAGGAAGAAGATGAGAAACAACGTAAGAAGGAGAAGGAAGAAGCGGAGAAACAACGTAAGAAGGAGAAAGAAGAAGCTGACGAACAGCGTAAGAAGGACACGGAGGCAATAATTTCACATATAGGGGAAATTCGTGGGGAATTATTAACAATAAAGAAAGAATGTGGAGAAGCAAAACAAATGTCAATGGTAGCACAAAAAGTAGCAGGCCTAGCCAAAACTGCAGCAACAGGGGCAATGAAAATCGCAAGAGTAACTTCTCAACTCACAGGGCGCTTGCGACGTGCGACACAAGTCCACTCCAAATCCCTAGCGGCCTTAAAGACTCAGGGTAATATTGCGGTTACGAATATCACGAAACGAATGAAAGAAGTAGAGAGTCTGATAGCAAAACTAGAGCGAAACGGGCACACGAGCACTGCGCGTTCGGATACCAATGATGGAGTACACAGAATTGTATCTCCGAGGAAAAGCCCGCCGTGCTCTAGCCCAGTGACAGAGTGCGGAACTAACAATGCACACGCAGAAACAGAGAGTAATAGCTCCAATAATTGCAGCCCACTTAGAAGAGCGAATGCTGAATGCCACTTCCACTGTGATACAGACGTAGCACATCACAGTTATCAGCAAGATAGATCAGGACACTCAGACTCAGCAGACGTGCAAGTATCGGAAACGAGTGACAACACCAGTGCGAGGATCGGACAGAATTTTCATCACAATCACTTCCTGTCGATACTAAAATTCCAGAAATTCAAAGATAATGGAGGGTCGATGCATCCGAAGAGCTGGGTGATGCAATTTACAAATTCATTACCGTCGTCATGGCCAACCCAGGCCAAATTAGAATTCATGTGTGGACACATCGAAGGCCAAGCTGCGGAAAAGATGCGGGGCGTGGCAGCGACGTGTCGGACTTATCAGGAATTTGTTGGTGCATTCCTGCGGACCTACTGGTCAAAGGAAACGCAAGACAGGATTAAAGAGGAAATAATATTTTGTCCTGAACTGGAAGTGTCCGGGCATAGAAGCGCAACCAAATTTTTTGATGATTTACTCAAGAAGAATCAGTTTTTAGATAGTCCATATAGCAACGGAGAAATCATTAAATTTTGCTTTTCTAAATTGCTAGTTAGGTATCAACAGACACTTGTCGGGAAGTGTGGATCTGACATAGATGCATTCAAGAGTCTACTGCGCGAACTCGAAGTAGTCTTCGATAAACAAGACGCAAAGGACAGGAAGAAGGCGCAAAATAACAAATACCACGGGCCAGCAAGGGAAGACAACAACAGATCGCATAATCGCACTGGTCCGTTAGGAAACCAGGGTTACGGAAATCAAGGTTACGCTATTCAAGGTTATGGAAACCAGAGACACGGAAACCAAAACGTCAGGGAACAGGGTCAATCTAGACAAGCAATCTGGGACAGGAGGAATGACGAACGGCAAAGCGACCGTAATTGGAGAGAGCGAAATCAAGGACAACAGGAGAACCGGGAGATAGAAATTAGACCTCCAAATCCTAATGCACGTCAGAGGAGGGGGAGTCTAAGAAGGGATTGACGCTAGTCCATAGGACTCCACCACTTCTCTCACACAAAGAAGTTCGTGGAATAATAGTAGTTTAAGTGATGTACATATTAGAATAGGCAAAGATATGAACCTTTCTTCGGGGAACAATAATCGTTGCATTAATAGATAAAGATTGTTAAAGTATTAACACGCTGCGTTTTCTCGCTTAAGAATTTACTGCTGTTAACGTTTTTTTGTCTATGTTCGCGATCTCCTCTGTCTTTGCGATAAGAGGCACTACCTTTCCATGAGCAATGTTTTTGTCCTTTCCTATCTGGTGTCCATGTTAAGGGATAAAGATGAATGACGAGATGTCGCACAAACGGGCGCATACAAGAACGTGCTCTCAGAAGCGTTCTGAGAGGTCGTGTTATGCTCCATAGCAGCCACAACCAGTTCGTGAATCGTTCATACCAATGCTTGCAGGCACGCGTCAGTGCACTGCAAGATTGTGGTATATTGCGTGATTTCGAGGATGAATATGGGCAGTATAGTTTTTTTTGCAGAGCTGCGCCAGCATCGTTGTCTTGCAAGTCGGGGTGATCGTGTGAGCGTTTGACTCCAATGGTGCCCTAGACGAGAGAAATGCGAGCATAAAGCCTACCATGCCAATGTGCTGGTTGGGGATTTAGCGTGCTGCTCGTGACTGCCACAGATGAATAACCAGGGACTTACACTTGGATATTCGTGACATACTGTGTAGCTGGCGTGTGTTGGGCGACTGAATCCTCAACAGGAACCAGTCCTGGCTTGGTCATATGACATTGCTTCTGGAAAGGTGTGCTTTGATCGCGAAAACCGCATCACATAGAGAAGGAAGTTGCAACTATGAATTTATTGTCGTGTATAGCCATGGCTAACCCAGTCTCTGGAGTTTCAGTGAGGCGTAATGAAAACTCGGAGGTCATGTCGTACGGCGCGCACATCACTGTCGGCAATAGCGGCGAGCAGCGAGACATCTCAACGTAACAGGAATTATGTCATGATACCACAGACCCGAGATGGAGGGACGACCGGCGAGCGAACGTACAATAGTTGCATGTTCGAACGTACAATAGTTGCATGTTCTTTATAGCTCAGTAACACTTCAGCCTGCATAATAATATAATTTATTTAGAAGACATAGAATGTAGATCGTTGGCATATGGTAGTTAATTCTTGAGCATGTCTACTGTCGATCTATATAATTAATAGTAATATTAATGCAGGCCCGCACATTTAGTTGTTCATCCATTACAAAGCATCAGTTATCACACACCATGTACATACTGAGATCGGTCTCTACACATATATCAAAATAAATTATTTCCATGTCTAGATTAGATGTTATAATGATTGCCATAGATTAATAACTATAAAAGTAAAATAAGAGTGTCTGAAATGACAGACCATCAATGTTTCATTATGTAAATTTATTATAACATAGAAGGTCATGGGAAAAAGTTAGGCATAAGATTTTTGTAAGAATTGTGCAGATGACGAGGATCGTGGCAATGCGGAGGCCGGCCGGAGCGGGAACAAGAGGTCTACGGCTACCTGCAAGAAAAGAGCGTCAGCACCCCACCTGACGTGAAGGGCGAGAACATCCGGTCCACAGGCTGACGGTCACCCGGCCGCATACCTGAGGGATTACGCGGGACCCTCGCCAGGCCACAAGCGAAAGTGAGGCTGGCCGTTGACACTGACACGCGACCCACACGCGACAGCCTGCTAGCTCTCCGGACGCGGCAGCCGTTTGGAGGGATTCCCTGCGGCAGACCACGTTGTCGTGAGTACACGAAGAAGATCACATATCGTGTCAGAATCTGCGCCTCATGTGCCTCAGGACAGAAAGGGACGCTATATACTCACCTGTTTGGGTTTTTACAACTCACTAGCATTGGCCGATCTGCATACACAAAGCAGTATCGTGCCACACTAACAAATGTATGGTCTCATTTCTAACTTCTCCTCTCTTTTAGAGAGCAGTTTTAGCAATCGTCACTCCTAGTTCGATCCTGTATGGATGACCTCACACAATTGTGGAGTCACTCCACGTGCCATCATCCCTTGTCGAACTGCAATATTGGGAAACGTAAAGTACTGTCCAGCGAGAGAAGAGACCTAGACTAGTGATGTATCCCAACAAATAGACCTCAGAGACAATTAATGGACGTGAGGAGAGCCTATCACTGTGTCTTCCTACCGTACTGCCGTGATCATATGCGTGGGTCTGACTACAATCTCAACAGCGTACTGCAGACACTCCAGAACTCCCTATTGCTGTTGCCACAACGTAGCAACAACACCCGACGTTTAGCCTTATGTGATGTCAGTACTGTGTAATTAGTGAAGTGCTACGGATATTTCTAACAATGTGATTTAGTGCCTCATTCTCAGCACAGTCGTGAACTTTGTGCAATGTGCATGCACAATTTGATGCCCCATGAACCTTTTTTTTTTTTTTTTTCTTAAATTTCTTTCTCTAGTGTTGATTTTGTAATGTATGTTATACCTTGTATGTTTTTGTGTTTTACACTGTAATTCTTATTACAAATTACTGTATTGTTCTCCACACCATGTTTTTTCTGTATTTTGTATTTATTGTTGTGTGTATGCGAACAGTGTGCCTGAAGTCCCCATAAACTGAAGCAGATACCACCACTGTCATTGTGAATGGACCATCAGTTCAGGGAACATTTTGTAAAGGTTATTCTTGCTGCAGGGAGACAGAATGAATCGGAGGTTGTAATTAGATTCTGACAGCTCACAAAGAGATTGTTAACTTAAATAGTATCATGTGTGAGTGAGTTCAGGTTAGTTTAATGATTAAAATTGTTGTAACATCTTTGGCATTTAATTGCGGAGCACTCCAACTCTGATTGTAAAGAATAAACTGCTCCATATTTGGCTCAGATGCCCGGGCCATATTTAGAGCGTGAATGTCTGCGTGAATCGGTGTTTGGAAGGGGCTCCCTGGGTATGGATGTGTGATGTGAGTGTTAGTGTTATATATTAGGAAGGTGAAGTTGGCTACATCATAAATAATCCTCCCTCTATGAGCTGCATTTTTCAGTTGCAGTGATTTTCTTTATAGAGTGCGGCATGTGGAGCCAGTTGCGAGATTGTTCTTGGGCGATTGACTCACTACCTTGCTCCTAAGTGAGCCAACCGCTCACCAATTACAATCTAATATGGCGTAGGGGCTATGAGAGGTGGCATGAGCCCCCTCTCATATTTCTATCTTACGACTCTCCTCTCTATTTGCATGCGGTGGAGGGCTGCTATTCCTTCACACGCGGACTTCCCACGCAGCGTCTCTCATCACCCGGGTGGTCCGGTGACAGGCGGGTTAAGCCGACGTGTGTGAGGCAGTCGAGTGAATGCTTTGCAGACGCCGACATTGTCAAGAGACACGCCCGCTGGGGTGTGAAGTAGCGGCTGGGCTAGAGGTTCCGTTACTTCGGAGAAACTTAGCGAAAACACTTTCTGGCGGGCTACCAGCGAGGCGTGGGAATGACTTGTGTACCCTGGCAGTTGTGGCGGGAAAATTCCCGCACTTTCTGCAAAATAGTAACGGTGATTGGTTTGCTCAGAGCATAGCGCCGTGACGTAGCAAAATCAGCACAGAAATTGGCGCCAAGAATCTCCATTGGTGGAATGGTAGTGCTCCGGCAATGGAGTGGAATTTCCGCCGGTTTTCGAGTTGCTGATTGGAACGTTTAACCTCGGCCACTGTCGTGGGGGCGGAAATGTTCTGTGTTCGGCCTGTACGGGTGCTCTTGTTGGGTCGGCAGTCGCCTTTCGGTCGAGGACGTCGAAGCAACCAGCCCTCGCATGCGGTACGCCAGATCGTGTTCTGGGAGATAAGAAGACCGTTTGGTAATGTACGTCCGCAGCACCGGCAGATAGGGATTTTCCTAGGTGACAATCAGAGCTCAGCAGAGCGCGCCTGTTCATCCTTTTCTAACTTTGTTCTGTTTCGAGTAGCAGCAATTACTGTTGGGTTAGCTGTGTGTCTCTCTTGAGATTTGAGTGGAAAGGAATTGGCTCCACATACCACCTCGTCTTAAACCTCACGATCTAGTTTAGGGACAACTTCACCTTTACAGTGTTTGTATGAATCTCCAAATTTGAGCCAATTTGATGTATTATATTTCCTGTGTTTCTTTTACTATTCAGTGTTTAGTCTTAATAAATCATATTGTTATTTTGGACAGAACGTTCATTCTGTTAATCGATAGAGCAACCCTATCATTCCTCCCTATGCAAATGAAACCTTTGTTTATTTAACTTATTTGTTGTGTTGTTGTGGTCTTCAGTCCTGAGACTGGTTTGATGCAGCTCTCCATGCTACTCTATCCTGTGCAAGCTTCTTCATCTCCCAGTACCTACTGCAACCTACATCCTTCTGAATCTGCTTAGTGTATTGATCTCTTGGTCTCCCTCTACGATTTTTACCCTCCACGCTGCCCTCCAATGCTAAATTTGTGATCCCTTGATGCCTCAAAACATGTCCTACCAACCGATCCCTTCTTTTAGTCAAGTTGTGCCACAAACTTCTCTTCTCCCCAATCCTATTCAATACCTCCTCATTAGTTACGTGATCTACCCACCTTATCTTCAGCATTCTTCTGTAGCACCACATTTCGAAAGCTTCTATTCTCTTCTTGTCCAAACTAGTTATCGTCCATGTCTCACTTCCATACATGGCTACACTCCATACAAATACTTTCAGAAACGACTTCCTGACACCTAAATCTATACTCGATGTTAACAAATTTCTCTTATTGAGAAACGCTTTCCTTGCCATCGCCAGTCTACATTTTATATCCTCTCTACTTCGACCATCATCGGTTATTTTACTCCCTAAATAGCAAAACTCCTTTACTACTTTAAGTGTCTCATTTCCTAATCTAATTCCCTCAGCATCACCCGACTTAATTTGACTACATTCCATTATCCTCGTTTTGCTTTTGTTGATGTTCATCTTATATCCTCCTTTCAAGACATTGTCCATTCCGTTCAACTGCTCTTCCAAGTCCTTTGCTGTCTCTGACAGAATTACAATGTCATCGGCGAACCACAAAGTTTTTACTTCTTCTCCATGAATTTTAATACCTACTCCGAACTTTTCTTTTGTTTCCTTTACTGCTTGCTCAATATACAGATTGAATAACATCGGGGAGAGGCTACAACCCTGTCTCACTCCTTTCCCAACCACTGCTTCCCTTTCATGCCCCTCGACTCTTATAACTGCCATCTGGTTTCTGTACAAATTGTAAATAGCCTTTCGCTCCCTGTATTTTACCCCTGCCACCTTCAGAATTTGAAAGAGAGTATTCCAGTCAACATTGTCAAAAGCTTTCTCTAAGTCTACAAATGCTAGAAACGTAGGTTTGCCTTTTCTTAATCTTTCTTCCAAGATAAGTCGTAAGGTCAGTATTGCCTCACGTGTTCCAACATTTCTACGGAATCCAAACTGATCTTCCCCGAGGTCGGCTTCTACCAGTTTTTCCATTCGTCTGTAAAGAATTCGCGTAAGTATTTTGCAGCTGTGACTTATTAAACTGATAGTTCGGTAATTTTCACATCTGTCAACACCTGCTTTCTTTGGGATCGGAATTATTATATTCTTCTTGAAGTCTGAGGGTATTTCACCTGTCTCATACATCGTGCTCACTAGATGGTAGAGTTTTGTCATGACTGGCTCTCCCGAGGCCATCAGTAGTTCTAGTGGAATGTTGTCTACTCCCGGGGCCTTGTTTCGACTCAGGTCTTTCAGTGCTCTGTCAAACTCTTCACGCAGTATCTTATCTCCCATTTCGTCTTCATCTACATCCTCTTCCATTTCCATAATATTGTCCTCGAGTACATCTCCCTTGTATAAACCCTCTATATACTCCTTCCACCTTTCTGCCTTCCCTTCTTTGCTTAGAACTGGGTTTCCATCTGAGCTCTTGATATTCATACAAGTGGTTCTCTTCTCTCCAAAGGTCTCTTTAATTTTCCTGTAGGCAGTATCTATCTTACCCCTAGTGAGACAAGCCTCTACATCCTTACATTTGTCCTCTAGCCATCCCTGCTTAGCCATTTTGCACTTCCTGTCGATTTCATTTTTGAGACGTTTGTATTCCTTTTTGACTGCTTCATTTACTGCATTTTTATATTTTCTCCTTTCATCAATTAAATTCAATATTTCTTCTGTTACCCAAGGATTTCTATTAGCCCTCGTCTTTTTACCTACTTGATCGTCTGCTGCCTTCACCACTTCATCCCTCAGAGCTACCCATTCTTCTTCTACTGTATTTCTTTCCCCCATTCCTGTCAATTGTCCCCTTATGCTCTCCCTGAAACTCTCTACAACCTCTGGTTCTTTCAGTTTATCCAGGTCCCATCTCCTTAAATTCCCACCTTTTTGCAGTTTCTTCAGTTTCAATCTGCAGTTCATAACCAATAGATTGTGGTCAGAATCCACATCTGCCCCAGGAAATGTCTTACAATTTAAAACCTGGTTCCTAAATCTCTGTCTTACCGTTATATAATCTATCTGAAACCTGTCAGTATCTCCTGGCTTCTTCCATGTATACAGCCTCCTTTCATGATTCTTGAACCAAGTGTTAGCTATGATTAAGTTATGCTCTGTGCAAAATTCTACAAGGCGGCTTCCTCTTTCATTCCTTCCCCCCAATCCATATTCACCTACTATGTTTCCTTCTCTCCCTTTTCCTACTGACGAATTCCAGTCACCCATGACTATTAAATTTTCGTCTCCCTTCACTACCTGAATAATTTCTTTTATCTCGTCATACATTTCATCTATTTCTTCATCATCTGCAGAGCTAGTTGGCATATAAACTTGTACTACTGTAGTAGGCATGGGCTTTGTGTCTATCTTGGCCACAATAATGCGTTCACTATGCTGTTTGTAGTAGCTAACCCGCACTCCTATTTTTTTATTCATTATTAAACCTACTCCTGCATTACCCCTATTTGATTTTGTATTTATAACCCTGTAATCACCTGACCAAAAGTCTTGTTCCTCCTGCCACCGAACTTCACTAATTCCCACTATATCTAACTTTAACCTATCCATTTCCCTTTTCAAATTTTCTAACCTACCTGCCCGATTAAGGGATCTGACATTCCACGCTCCGATCCGTAGAACTATTTATAAAATTAAATTATTGCAGGTGCCAAACTCTCTTCTACTCCACTGGCAGGGTTGATTAGAGTCAGTTCGCGTATTTTTTTTTATCCTTGTGCAACAGCAAAAGTCGGAGTTAGAATAGGGGGGGGGGGGGGCTTAGAGCATGATTTACATATGTGGATTCTAGTAGAATTTAGTGATAAATACACTGATAGCCCCGGCACCTCGCAAATTCAAACATGAAGTTCATGCGCAAATCGCGAATACCCTAAAGGATTTTAAACCTCACACAGTCGCCGTGTGTACAATGAGATCGAAGGATTATCTTCAGTCTCTTCGAACGCCTTTTCAGCAGCAATAGACGACGGGCATTTCGGGCAATTGACGACATAAATGGAAATTTAAAGAAGTGTTTATGGCATCACTCTTCTGTGCTTTCCTTTTTGTTGCTGTTACTGGTGTAACTTTGCTATGTAAGAGTGTGTCATGCCATTAAACTCATGACGCGGAGTAATTATTTAACAATGTTTACACCCAATTTGCTGTTTCTAAAATTCATTCAATTTTTGGCATACACTTTTCTTTCAAGGTTCTGTCGGGAACAAGACTAGAATTGCTGTTACCGTAGTTGACTGTTGTACCACCCTTAGATGCCACGTCATTTGCCTTCCAGATTATGTCCGCCCAGCCTCGTGCAGCCAAGTGTGATTACTCATCATCATCATCATCATCATTTAAGACTGATTATGCCTTTCGGCGTTCAGTCTGGAGCATAGTCCCCCTTATAAAATTCCTCCATGATCCCCTATTCCTTGCTAACATTGGTGCCTCTTCTGATGTTAAGCCTCTTACTTCAAAATCATTCTTAACCGAATCCAGGTACCTTCTCCTCGGTCTGCCCCGACTCCTCCTACCCTCTACTGCTGAACCCATGAGTCTCTTGGGTAACCTTGCTTCTCCCATGCGTGTAACATGACCCCACCATCTAAGCCTGTTCGCCCTGACTGCTACATCTATAGAGTTCACTCCCAGTTTTTCTTTGATTTCCTCAATCTGGACACCCTCCTGCCATTGTTCCCATCTACTAGTACCTGCAATCATCCTAGCTACTTTCATATCCGTTACCTCAACCTTATTGATAAGGTACCCTGAATCTACCCAGCTTTCGCTCCCATACAACAAAGTTGGTCGAAAGACTGAACGGTGCACAGATAACTTAGTCTTGGTACTGACTTCCTTCTTGCAGAAGAGAGTAGATCATAGCTGAGCGCTTACTGCATTAGCTTTGCCACACCCCGCTTCCAGTTCTTTCACTATGTTGCCATCCTGTGAGAATATGCATCCTAAGTACTTGAAACTGTCCACCTGTTCTAACTTTGTTCCTCCTATTTGGCACTCAATCCGTTTATATCTCTTTCCCACTGACACTACTTTCGTTTTGGAGATGCTAATCTTCATACCATAGTCCTTACATTTCTGATGTAGCTCTGAAATATTACTTTGCAAACTTTCAATAGAATCTGCCATCACAACTAAGTCATCTGCATATGCGAGACTGCTTATATTGTGTTCACATATCTTAATCTCACCCAGCCAGTCTATTGTTTTCAACATATGATCCATAAATAATATGAACAACAGTGGAGACAGGTTGCAGCCTTGTCTTACCCGTGAAACTACTCTGAACCATGAACTCAATTTACCGTCAACTCTAACTACTGCCCGACTATCCATGTAAAGACCTTTAATTGCTTGCAAAAGTTTGCCTCCTATTCCATAATCACGTAGAACAGAAAATAACTTCCTCCTAGGAACCCGGTCATATGCCTTTTCTAGATCTATAAAGCATCTGTTGGTTTTAAATGGAAGCTCTCTCCTCTGCTCCGTTTCTGTAAGCAGACTC
The DNA here is from genome assembly GCF_023898315.1 of Schistocerca nitens. Classification (NCBI taxonomy): domain Eukaryota; kingdom Metazoa; phylum Arthropoda; class Insecta; order Orthoptera; family Acrididae; genus Schistocerca; species Schistocerca nitens. The sequence continues at coordinate 228,773,895 of NC_064623.1, forward strand.
CCAGCTGCGTGAGGAGCCACGCCCCTCCAACATGACACCCCGCCTCCGGGTAACAACAATAAGTGCCACGTTACACAGCAATCAGTTTCAGGTACAAAACGGATAAATGCTAAAATCTAAAGACGACAATTTCCCCGAACCTGTCAATTGGTATTTGAAGGCAGAAACGCCACTGAATTCTTATCTTTTTAAAAGCACAATACTAGCACCAGAAATTACTATAGTTCCATTTTAAAACCGATACCTCTGCAATTACTGTAGCTATAAATAGACTCTGTACGCCATTCACTGAACTTTCACAGAATTCATCTGCGTGAAAACAGAATGGCATATCTCAAACTGCTCCGAAAATACACTGTAATAAAAAAAAAAAGACTCATCAAGAAGGCATTATACGAAGTGGGGCGGAAATATACGATGCACACGCACAGACAAACAAATGATTGCAATTTCAGAAAATTTCTATAATTTATTAAAGAGAAATATCTTCACAAACTGAGCAAGTCAATAACGTGCTGGTACACATCTGGCAGTTATTCCGCTTGGTGTTGATTGATCGAGTTGTCGGATGTCCTCCTAAGGGATATTGTATCAAATTCTGTCCAATTCGCGCCTTAGATCGTCATAACACCGAGCTGGTTGGAGGCGCTGTCCATAATGCACTAATAGTGAGATCCGACGACCTTTCTGGCCAAGGCAGGGTTCGAAAAGCACTAAGACAAGCAGTAGAAATACTTTCCGTTTGCGGGCGGGCATTATCTTGTTGAAATGTGAGCCCAGGATGGCTTGCCACGAAGGGCAACAAAGCGAGGCGTAGAATATCGTCAACGTACCGCTGCGCTGGAAGTGTGCCGCGGATGACAAGAAAGGAGTCCTGCTGTGGAAAGCAATGGCGCGCCAGACCAGCCGGCATTCCTGACAGTCGGGGGCGACAGTCCACGGTGTCTCCAGCCACGCCTTAGCTGATCATCGGGGCTCAGTTCGATGAGGGACTCGTCACTGACGACAGTTCTGCTCCAGTCAGTGGGACTCTTTGATGAAGACATGTCCAGAGGCGGCCTGGACAGTGGTGGTGTACCATCGTGGCTGGCGTCCGCCGTACGAATTTCTGCTGCTTGGCTCCGTGCTTGCCAAACATTACCTCGGCCAGCAAGGCCGCCGGACCTCTCCCCAATTGAGAACTATTGGAGCATTATGGGCAGGACCCTCGACCGCGCCATTTGCGAAGAATCTGGCACGGTATCCCCAGTAGGAGCCGTCCGCTGTGACCGAGCGGTTCTAGACGCTTCCGTCCTCAACTGCGCTGCTGCAAGGGTCGCAGGTTCGAATCCTGCCTCGGGCATGGATGTGTGTGATGTCCTTAGGTTAGTTAGGTTTAAGTAGTTCTAAGTTCTAGGGGAATGATGACCTCAGATGTTAAGTCCCATAGTGCTCAGAGCCGTTTGAACCATTTGGAACCCAGGAGGACATCCAAGAACTCCATCAATTAGTGCCAAGCCGAATAACTGCTAGCGTGAGGGCAGGGGTTGACCAACACTTTATTAATTTGCTCAATATGTGAAACTGCTTCTCTTAAATCATCCATTTTTTTCTGGAACTGTAATCATTTGTTTGTCTGTACATGTCCATCACATCTAGCGACTTCCATTCCATTCGATGAGTGCTTAGTGTCTTTTGTCGGACTGTATTTCCAGTGAACGGCTTAGCTTAATTACCTTATACATGTAAATATAGTCTATACATCCGAAGTTCACGTATGCCATGTTCTTATGTTAATGTATGATGTGAGGAAGTACATGCTTATGACTAAGGATTCGGCACAACTCAATTCCTGTGCAGTTTAAATATTATCGTAATATCTGTTAGTCTTTCCAGAAGGTGTAATATAATTATTTTCCACCTCCAGAGGCACCCCGATGACGAAGAACTGACAGGATTTGGCTTCAACCTCAGCGCCACTCGGCATGCGGGCTGTCAGCTACTCGAAGTGGTCCTCACTCTCGTCCTTGCGCTCGTTGGTGGAGCCAGGACAGGTAAGGCCGGCATTGCGTCGTTTACCCCATGCAGGATACAGTTTTTAGAAGCAGCAACAGCCTGTAACACCACCACCTAGTGCCACTGATCGAACGAATTTTACATGCTTCATTTAGCTCTATTTTAAAATGTTGTGTCTCTATGATGGATAAAGATTACTGGATAAGAAATTTAGTTTTGATTTTATCTATTTATCTAACTTCGCGTAAAGTTTCAAGCGATTCGTACAAGTTTAAAGCGTAGAAGTAACACACTTGAACAACCTCCCAGAAAAACGTGTTTATTGCACGCGAAATCCTAACGAAGCCAGATTTTTTTTTCAAATAGTTAAAATTTCTCTTAGGCCAAGGTATGATACTCCGTGGACCAAATCTGAACCATCAGTCACGGTCCAGTCTGGAGTTATTTAAGGGTGCACTTAAAATCCGAACGGTGCACATACAAATGGTGCCTCTATCGGAGCATTTAAGCTCAATTAAGTCTTTTGCAAAAGGAATTAATCGATTCGCACAATTTTCCTGTATGCCAGCTCCGGTTCGTAGTTCAAAGTTAGCTTAATATACTGTAACATGGTTACAGTAAGACAAATGTTCGAATGGCTACACAAATGACCGCTGGTCCGACCTAAACTAAAAACTTTTTACCTCATGTTCCCACCTCTAATTGGAACATAGCACCAAGACCTCCCTCCCTCCCCTCCCTTGATTGTAATTATGGTCACCCAAAGGGATTCTGGTCATACATAAAGCACACCAGTGGCAAGACACAATGAGTACCTTCACTGCGTGATAACAACGGTGAAGTCACTGATGACAGTGCCACTAAAGCAGAGTTATTAAAGACGATTTTCCGAAACTCCTTCACCAAAGAAGACGAAGTAAATGGTCCAAATGGCTCTGAGCACTATGGGACTTAACTTCTAAGGTCATCAGTCCCCTAGAACTTAGAACTACTTACACCTAACTAACCTAAGGACATCACACACATCCATGCCCGAGGTAGGATTCGAACCTGCGACCGTAGCGGTCACGCGGTTCCAGACTGAAGCACCTAGAACCGCACGGCCACACCGGTCGGCCGACGAAGTAAATATTCTTGAATTCCAATCAAAATTCCAATCAAGAACAACTGCCAAGATGAGAAACATAGAAGTAGATATCCTCGGTGTAACAAAGCAGCTTAAATCACTTAATAACGGCAAGGCCTCCGGTCCAAATTGTATACCAGTCAGGTTCCTCTCAGAGTATGCTGATAAAATAGCTCCATATTTAGCAATTATATACAACCACTCGTTCACTGAAAGATCGGTACCTAAAGACTGGAAAATTGCTCAAGTCACACCAATACCCAAAAAGGGAAATAGTAGTAATCCGCTGAATTACAGGCCTATATCACTAACGTCGATTTGCAGTAGGGTTTTGGACCACATATTGTATTCAAAAATACTGATGAAGTAATGAGTGCTATCGCCAGGGGATGTCAAATTGATTCCATATTTTTAGATTTCCAGAAGGCTTTCGACACCGTTTCTCACAAGCGCCTTTTAACCAAACTGCGTGCCTACGGAGTATCACCTCAGTTGTGCGACTGGTTTCGTGATTTCCTGCCAGAAAGGTCACAGTCATCGAGTTAAACAGAAGTAATATCCACCGTTCCCCAAGGATGTGTTATAGGCCCTCTATTGTTCCTGATCTATATTAACGACATAAGAGACAATCTGAGTAGCCGTCTTAGCTTGTTTGCAGATGATGCTGTCATTTACTGTCTTGTAAAGTCATCAGATGATGAAGACGACTTGCAAGATGATTTAGATAAGATACCTGTACGGTGCGTAAAGTGGCAATTGACCCTGAATAAAGAAAAGTGTGAAGTTATTCACGTGAGTACTAAAAGAAATCCGCTAAATTTTAATTACGCGATAAGTCACACAAATCTGAAGGCTGTAAATTCAACAAAATACTTAGGGATTATAATTACAAATAACCTAAATTGGAACGATCACATAGATAATTGTGTGGGTAGAGCAAACCAAAGACTGCGACACATTGGCAGAAAACTTCGAAGATGCAACAGGTCTACTAAAGAGGCAGCTTACACCACGTTTGTCCGCCCTATTCTGGAGTATTGCTCTATGGTGTGGGATCCGCATCAGGTGGGTCTGACGGATGACATCGAAAAAGTATAAAGAAGGACAGCTCGTTTTGTATTATCGCGAAATAGGGTAGATAGTGTCACAGACATGATACGTAAATTGCACTGGCAACCGTTAAAACAAAGGCGTTTTTCGTTGCGACGGGATTTTCTCATGAAATTTCAATCACCAGTTTTCTCCTCCGATTGCGAAAACGTTCTGTTGGCACCCAACTACATCGGGAGAAATGATCATCACGATAAAATAAGAGAAATAAGGGCTCGCACAGAAAAATTTAAGCGCGCGTTTTTCCTACGTGCCACTTGAGAGTCGTACGGTAGAGAGACAGCTTGAAGGTGGTTCACTGAACCCTCTGCCAGGAACTTTATTGCGAATAGCAGAGTAATCACGTAGATGTAGATGTAAATGATTCTGCACGCGCAATTTTGAGAAATATTTGTTTCAGCGCCACAGAAACTTCTCTTCTAGTTTTGGCCTCTCCCGCTGCGCGGTCGCCGTTCGCAATGCATCACTACCGTTGTCCCCAAATGCACATTCTGTGCAGTTCCATGCCAACTTACTTCATACGCGTCCGCAGCTTGTGGTCGTGCGGTAGCGTTCTCGCTTCCCACCCCCGGGTTCCCGGGTTCGATTCCCGGCGGGGTCAGGGATTTTTTCTGCCTCGTGATGACTGAGTGTTGTGTGCTGTCCTTGGGTTAGTTAGGTTTAAGTAGTTTTAGGTTCTAGGGGACTGATGACCATAGATGTAAAGTCCCATAGTGCTCAGAGCCATTTGAACTTCATACGCACTCTACTGGCGAGGGTGAAGCATTAAGTCGTGCCCGGAGTTTTCAGCCGGCAGATCATTTTCTTTCAGAAGACAAATCTTCCGTTCTCGAGCCCTGGTGTAACGTTGTTGCTTTAATTTGGTACGAAAGCGGTGCTGATAGACAATAAAAGCGGGTTAAAAGCGGTGAGCTGTCTGGGGAAGTTAACCTTGCATTACTGCGCAACTGTTTCACCAGGTATCCAGACTAGCTTACCAAATTCCCAACCACACTAACATTAATTAAAATCTTTTAATAGTCATACGACAACCGGTGATATATATATATAAGAGAATTTAAATAAAAAGAAATAAATCACTTTATATTTCGAAATTTATTTTAACATTGATCATTGAAATTTCAGCATATTAAACTTGATTCATAACTAAACTGGTGCCTTATTTAGGATTGTGAAAATGTGAGTTTGTAATCTTACAGAACACATCAAATATGGAGCCAAGATTGGGAGAATGCATACAACACTGCATTCATAAAACAACAAAAAGAACGTTGAAACATTTGCAAGAGGAAATTAACCACAGCCAACCGATACAATTTTCACCCAAAGAAGCGCAATCCTGTCCGTCATGAAATTACCACACACTGGTATACTAAATTCATACTAACTCTGTGAAATCTTCCCGAAAAGAATAGCTGAGGGCTACTTTGATGATTACACCACATGCTTCACGTGGTCAACTTGGTTTACACAAAGAGTGTAACTCCACAATAATTTTGATAATTAAAATAAATTAGATCGAAAAGCAATTTACAAAAGAAAAACCTCGAACTGATTACTATTGTCTTACTATTAACCTGATGGGTCAAGCAATTGTATAAGCACGTGGTACTGGTCTCACAAAGTACACCCCACATGGGTTGAACATAAAGAAAAGTTGCTATATTGAAAAATATTGTCAAGACGATACGTTATAATCTCTTCTCATTCGCATTTAAGGTTGATGATCTTAGTTAGAGTTACTGATCAACACGTGGTTCCACTTTACTCTCAAGGTAGTGACAAAGCAACTACTGGAATATTCTGAACTGTACACTCGAATCACACTGCGTTGCAATTTAAGATAACATTAGATATTTTATAGCTAAACCTGAAATAAAGGTGATTAAATTTTCAGTTATGTTGAACTTAACAAATCCATTGTCCTACGGACTTAGCAGACACGCACTTAGCCGGAGGCCTTACCACTTCAGACGCTCGCTGCGGACAGACTGACCTGGGCTCCTACCGAGCGTGCTAACAGATACAAACGGAAGTGACCAGAGAGGCAGCTTCCTATACCAACATGAAAAGGGACGGACAGGACCATACTAAGAATAGAAACCTCTCTGCTTTTAGAAAGCATAGCTACCTGTTCCGACGTTGGTCCTACTGTTCTCTAGCAGACAGGCTTGTCCGCTACCCTCAAGCATGCAACTAGAAAAACATTTACTCATTTATCCTCTCACACAGGAGGGAAGGGGGATGACAGTATCTTATCATATACAGTACATAAAAGAAAGCGGATGTAGGTTCCGTATGAGACTGTGTGACATGAATTACATATAAACTGTGTTTTAATGTGTAGTAGTGTGACAGATGTGTAAAAGTAACACGTTTCACTGCTCAGTCTCCTCCCAGATAGTCAGAAACACCACAATAAATTTAGAAGAGGAATTTATGCCGTAAATGACAACAGATTTAAGAAATTAACATGAAAGGAATCCAACAGAGACCCTTCATAACCCCAACGCTCCGGGAGAAGACTGTGCAGGGAATTTTCTGGCCATGCTAGGACATTCCCAAGCAGGCTTCTCACACCCAACTTAAACCAAAAATGTAAAGAAAAGCCAAAAGGTCACCAGCTACTTGCTAAGACACAATAATTTCAACACATCTTTAGAATGTACCAATTTCAAAGAGAAAAAAACAATCTGTGACACCTATTTAAAAGGTAGTGTAGACCTAATTCGGTCAGCAAGTAAAAACAATGGTCCCTGTGTTGTTAATATGAAAACAATTTCTGGTTGTTACCCTTATGGAGTTCACCAGTATTTGCTCATTGCAAGAGCCAACTGATCACAGGAAAATTTATGACTGTTTATTAACAACTAAAATTTATGAAAATAGCACAGGTGCCACAACAATTAAAAAAATATAAAAATAATATCAGTATTATAAAGCAGAACATTGCAATGCACAATCCGCAAAGGCAAAAAAAAGAGAAAAAAAACATGTTTTACAAAGTGGTTATCGCAAAAAAATTCTATATCTTATGAAACTAATAATTTGTAGAATTAAAATAACTTTGTGGCACTAGTTTAATCACTCTACTATATTTCAGTCAGTTAGCAAACAATGATCACTGTGTCATTATACTGAAACTACAATTAATTACGTGATTTTTACCCTTAAGGGGTTTCTCACTATAAATATACTCCATGCAAAGTGTTGTGGACTGGAAAGACAGCCAATCCACTGTGATGGGTAGCCTAAAGGCACGCGTTTAAGCTCACACAGGCTGGCGTGAGGTCTGGAACAGGTAAAGTAATTATACTAGCAAAAAAGGTACGTAGCTACTTAACTTTAATCGATAATTGGTGAACATCGGTCTGACGGTACATGCATCACAAGATAAATAGCAAATGATAATGGCGCCTTGCTAGGTCGTAGCAAATGACGTAGCTGAAGGCTATGCTAACTATCGTCTCGGCAAATGAGAGCGTAATTTGTCAGTGAACCATCGCTATCAAAGTCGGCTGTACAACTGGGGCGAGTGCTAGGAAGTCTCTCTAGACGTGCCGTGTGGCGGCGCTCGGTCTGCAATCACTGACAGTGGCGACACGCGGGTCCGACGTATACTAGCAGACCGCGTCCGATTTAAAGGCTACCACGTAGCAAGTGTGGTGTCTGTCGGTGACACCACACAAAGGCTAATCGATCACAGTCCAATGAGAATGAATAGCTATCTGACTGATAAATGAAGTAATGCCACACGAATGAATTTACGAAACAAAATATCACAAATCTAATACAACACACAAAAACAAACGTTGAGAAATAAAACAGCTCTGAAAGTACAGTAGTCAACGTCTAAAAAAAAAAACACCAATAAATAAAACACCTGCAAAATACAAGAGTTGGTCTAAAAAAAAAGCACCATTAAATCGAACCTCTGCAAAATACACGATCACGTACATCTCGATTTGGTTCCATGTTTGTGTTGTCAGATTTGTGCGGTATTCTCGTTTGACGCGCCAGGTTGATATTCCTGGGCAAGGATGACACTTAATGGCTCTTCTTTGTGCCACCCTTAGCGACCAGAGAACATCAAACCATGATTTACTGTCGCTTGACAGTGTGCATCAGTCAGGAAATGTTGATAGGCGTCGTTGAAGTCTGCCATTTTCTCTGAGCAGTACCTGTAAAAAGGCTCCACGCCCCTTTATCCCCTATCTTCTGTCGTTTCACCGCGCCCGTCTCGCCACGGTCGCATGCGTGTGGTGCGTTGCCAGCAGATGGATTTCCGCGCGGTGGACCGCTCGCCCATCTCAGGTCATCGCCTCCATGAAGGGTCGCACTGGTGTGGCCGCCCATTAGCTCCAGGTGCAAGGGAAAGTGTTTGCTGCGTACCCTTCTTTTGTTGTCGACCGAGCTCCCGAAGTGGCCCGGTTTACAGTGTGTCCTGCTGGGAAACCCGCCTGTTTACAATTAGTCCTCCTCCTCACTGCTCCCGCTGTCTCATAAGAGTTTAGCCGGTTCGCTTTCATGTTCTCAACTGCATTAACAGAAATTGTTCATCATAGTTATGTGATTACGAAATGTCATACATAATACCACTTAGTATTGTCTTTCACAATTTTTAAGAACAAAAGTGAGACTTAATTTTTTTTAAATAAAAAAGTTAGATGAATCGACAATATAAAAATAAAAGTTAAATGACTTGACAATATAAAAAATAAAAGTGAAATGACTTGACAGTATAAAAATAAAAATTAAATGAACTGACAATATAATATCTAAATCCACATCACTAATGTGATTCACTTGCGTTTTAATAAATCAAATGCTACTTATTAATTCACTAAAATGAATAGGATTATGCCTTGTGCAAGTATAGGTCAGGACAGCATAGGGTTCACATGTTATTTACACACACACATGCACACCTGTTGTCTATACTACAAACTAACTACCCATAAACAGGTATTACTCTAAATTTTACTTCAATCCACTACTAGTTAATCCTACAAGCTACTTCAATGCTACTTCAACACAGTGTTTATACCACTACAACATTGTTCTAATTCGTCCTCTTCCTGATGCTCACGGCATATGTCTTGTCACATGATAAGTATGGAGATACTTCCCTTAAACATACACAGTAAAAAGAGCAATGGTTATTTACATGCCAAAACATTTATACCAGTTGACACACCTGATTAGAGACTCGCAATTATACATTTATCATACTCATATGTTCATACATAAAACAGTAAGACAATTTCATCTAAAATTACGTTATCACAAGAATTAATCACGCAGATGACTCTAAGAAGGGTAAAAATGTTTTTTATCCTACAGGTTATATTACATTTTCTTACCCATTTTGCTCCAATTTCGTTCCTTCTTTAAGTTACCTTTCGCTTCCAGATCAGTTATTTCGCCTGTGGTGGTTATTCTGGATTCATTTCTCATGAATGGCAAATTTGTGGTCACCTCTATTCTGTAAAACAGTTTCACCTTAACATATTGAACTTACAACAGACACAAAAGATCCGAATCCTCCTGTAGTTTAAATGACAAATGTTTTGCTTCATCCTTATTACATTAAACCAAGCTTTCCTTCGTTCCCATAATCAAAATTATTTAATCTTCCTCTACCTTCAAGAGGGAAATTTCCTCAGTACAGATGATATAGGCTGCAGTGCATCCCGCACCAGCGAAAACAGTAAGCTGTAATGCTCACAGCATCAGCTTTTCTAGGACAAGTATTAACGCAGAATAATTTTTCAGGCTCTGGCTCAACATCAATCAAGACTACAGAAAGGATCCATATTTCTGTTCCATTCTCCATTTGCTGGAAAACTGCTCGTATGTGACTACCACAATAATATTTCAGGGCCACGTAAATTACACAAACCACAATTCTTCTTTCACCTTGAAGGGAATCAATTTACTGACGAAATCCACAGACACCACTTTACGTACTCAGCTATAAAGAACAAAAAGGCATATAGCATCAATATTAACATACCATCGCATATTGGGAAGCCATTGGTTAAACAATCGTATAATCGCATCCTGTTTTCAAGATTCCAAACTTACTCATTCCTTTCTCAGAGTTCTCCTATCTTAAAATATTCATACAGCACGCATACTGTAATAAGAGATCCTCATTTATACTCACAGATATAGAATAGTAATAGATAGATAGTAGCACTGAAAGCAGAAAATCAGAAACAAGGCTACTAACAGCTGGGGACCTGGGTTTGCCAGACCCATAATACCCACAGATCGGATTGAGTTTTGCATTAATTCAACACATATCTTGCTTCTCTCAGGAGCGACTCTTTTCAATTTACACAAAAAAACCATAAACAGCATTTCACTCGTTCACAAAGAAACCTTTTATCTTCACATTTGAACCAACCTAAATCCTAATTGCACAAGGAAAGAAAAAAAACTAAAAACATCACTTCAATCAATCACATAGAAACATCTTTATCATTATTTTTGCCAACATATTATTCAAAATGCATATTTCACAAATGTAAACCAATCAGTTCATTCTCCTCTCTATACACCCTATGTACTCATTTGCCATGTCACTCATTTGTTCCGATTGGGCGCCTTCTGCGCTGATCGTTTGTCATTGCCGATTTTGTTCATTTCCATTTGCTGGATTATGTCTAGGGTTAGCCGGCCGAATTTCAACATCATGCGGTGCTCCGCCTACAGTCCTATTCCCACCGTGTTCACCGTTGTATCGTTTCTGGTTGCCGTACCTGTTGCGTTCACGATCTTGTCCACGTCCTCGATCATTTCCGTTGTTCCACCTGTGTTCGCGACTGTTACCCCAGTTTCTATATGGCCGGTCCCGATTATTGTTCCGTTCGCGTCGCGACGACCAGCCACGCCCTTGATTAGTACTACGGCCACGACTGCAATTGCGCTGCTGTGCCCCGTAATAACTTTGTGCCTGATTAGGCGGGCATTCTGCTGTATTATATTCCAACTCTTGGAGAAGTGTCTTAAACGTTTCCACGGCCTCTTTGCATCGTCCCGCAAGAATGACGTGGCGCAAGTGCATCGGCAATTTGGTGATGCATATCCTAATTAGATCCGCAGGCCCATATGGGTCATATAGAAATTGATTTGCCTGCAGCATGTGGTCGAATAGGCGTGCTGGACTGCCGAAACCAGACTGGTTCAAATTTGGCAGCATAATTATGCCATGATTGACCCTATCTTGTGCCGCTTCCGACCAATAGGCGGAGAGAAAGGCTTGTCGCAACTCCCGAGTGGAGTTGCAGTGACGCGCTGCTGACCTCATGCGAATCGCCAGTTCGCCTTCCAAATAGCCACACATATATTCTATCTTATGTGAACTTGCCCAGTCGGGGGGAAGACAGAACTCAAATTGCTCGAGCCTTGCTCGTGGATGTATTCTTTTTTGCGAATTTCGAAATATCTCAAACTTTCTCACCGTAAGGAAATGTTTGAAATCAAATCCCCGCATTTCCTCCTGGCGAGGCCCTTGAATGTTTCTATTTTTCTCATGCCTGCCCCTCAAAATACATTCTTCCCTGTCATCAAAATCTCCCTCGTGGCCAGAGTCCCTCTCTGCACTGTTCGTACGGCTATTTTTAGTGCTATTGGCGAGTTCGGAATCACACCCAATGCGGATTTCCAAATGCGCCACGCGTTGTTGTAATTCGCCTGTTACAGCTTTGTGCCGCCTGTTCACTTCGAACTGTCCCTTCTGAAATCTAAGAAGCGAACGCACTTCTTTGGTCTCTGCGACCGCTACCTGTGTAGTATTGTTATCGCTCTCCATCACCTTGATCATGCCTACGACGTCCGCTAATGCTGCAATCTTATCATGTATTTGTCTGTTGTCCTCCGCCCCAGTCTGCTTCAATTGTTCTACTTGTTGTTCGAGTGCATGAATCGCTTGACTGTTGTCCGCTACTGTGTTGCTAATGGACGAGGGACAATGCGTTTCTGCCTCCTGGACCCTCGAGAGTACCTGCTGGCGTTCCCTTTGGCATTCTTCTCTCAGCGCTTGGAAATTCCTAAGTAGCTGTTCCTCTCTCTCTTTCGATTCCGCATCGCGACTCCGCTTGCCCTGTTCTAAGGCTTGCAGACGGTCAGCAATTTGTTCAAATGTACGGCCTAATTCTTTCATAATATCACTTTTTATTTCACTTGTCAGATTGTTTATTCTTTGTGAGATATCATCGGACACTCTCTGCATAGACTTGTCGACTTTATTTGTCTGCTGGATTAGTTTTTCGTCTATTTGTTCGCGTAGCTCGTGGATCGATTTATCAGATGATTCTTTTTCTTCTCGGAACAATTTTTCTGATTTCTCTGCGTTTTCTTTATTTCGTTGCAATAAGGCTTCTGCCAAATCAATTTGGTTAGTAGGAGGCAAATTAATTTCTGGCTCTGCTGTGAGCCCATTCGTCCTGTTTTGCATTTCGTCTGAAGTATTCCCCATTGCATTTTCGGAACCGTCCGACGCGTTAATATTCGAAATCAAATTATCCCCTTGGTCCATGTTGCTTAAGTTTTTGGACCGCCTAGTTTTAGCTTGGTTACATGTCTGCATTCGTTCAATTTATACCCGGTATGCAACACACTAATCACAATAAATGTATCCCCCAAAAATTAAGACAGTTACACGAAAGGTACCCAACCTAGTACGCACTTTTTCACACGCAAAACAAATTTTTATATTTGATCGAAACAGTGCAATTTACAAGCGATAAAAAAAACACACACACATATAAAACACACAAATATAGAAAACAAAACAACAAGACAAACAACACAACGCCGCTCAATAACGCCTTAAATCATTTGAAAGTCTGCTCAGAAACAACGCAGGAGTTGTTTGAGCGCTGCAGGGGGAAAAAAAATTAAGATTATACAACGCTCGAAATCTAAAGTTTCAGAGATTCCAGAGTCTAGCGAAATCACAGAACAGGGTCGCCATGTGTAACGTTGTTGCTTTAATTTGGTATGAATGCGGTGCTGATAGACAATAAAAGCGGGTTAAAAGCGGTGAGCTATCTGGGGAAGTTAACCTTGCATTACTGCGCAACTGTTTCACCTGTGTATCCAGTCTAGCTTACCAAATTCCCAACCAGGCTAACATTAATTATAATCTTTTAATAGTCATACGACAACCGGTGATATATATATATATATATATATATATATATATATATGTAAGAGAATTTAAATAAAAAGAAATAAATCACTTTATATTTCGAAATTTATTTTAACATTGATCATTGAAATTTCAGCATATTAAACTTGATTCATAACTAAACTGGTGCCTTATTTAGGATTGTGAAAATGTGAGTTTGTAATCTTATGGAACACATCAAATATGGAGCCAAGATTGAGAGAATGCATACAACACTGCATTCATAAAACAACAAAAAGAACGTTGAAACATTTGCAAGAGGAAATTAACCACAACCAACCGATTCAATTTTCACCCAAAGAAGTTACGTTCGTAGTGCAATCCTGTCCGTCATGAAATTACCACACACTGGTATACTAAATTCATACTAACTCTGTGAAATCTTCCCGAAAAGAATAGCTGAGGGCTACTTTGATGATTACACCACATGCTTCACGTGATCAACTTGGTTTACACAAAGAGTGTAACTCCACAATAATTTTGATTGTTAAAATAAATTAGATCGAAAAGCAATTTACAGAAGAAAAACCTCGAACTGTTTACTATTGTCTTACTATTAACCTGAAGGGGTCAAACAACTGTATAAGCACGTGGTACTGGTCTCACAAAGTACACCCCACATGGGTTGAACATAAAGAAAAGTTGCTATATTGAAAAATATTATAAAGACGAGACGTTATAATCTCTTCACATTCGCATTTAAGATTGATGATCTTAGTTAGAGTTACTGATCAACAACTGGTTCCACTTTACTCTCAAAGTAGTGAAAAAGCAACTACTGGAATATTCTGAACTGTACACTCGAATAGCACTGCGTTGCAATTTAAGATAACATTAGATATTTTATAGCTAAACCTGAAATAAAGGTGATTAAATTTTCAGTTATGTTGAACTTAACAAATCCATTGTCCTACGGACTTAGCAGACACGCACTTAGCCGGAGGCCTTAACACTTCAGACGCTCGCTGCAGACAGACTGACCTGGGCTCCTACCGAGCGTGCTAACAGATACAAACGGAAGTGACCAGAGAGGCAGCTTCCTATACCAACATGACGAGGGACGGACAGGACCATACTAAGAATAGAAACCTCTCTGTTTTTAGAAAGCATAGCTACCTGTTCCGACGTTGGTCCTACTGTTCTCTAGCAGACAGGCTTGTCTGCTACCCTCAAGCATGCAACTAGAAATACATTTACTCATTTATCCTCTCACACAGAAGCGAAGGGGGATGACAGTATCTTATCATATACAGTACATAAAAGAAAGCGGATGTAGGTTCTGTATGAGACTGTGTGACATGAATTACATATAAACTGTGTTTTAATGTGTAGTAGTGTGACAGATCGTTCTTGTTTATGTGTAAAAGTAACACGTTTCACTGCTCAGTCTCCTCCCAGATAGAAACACCACAGTAACTTTAGAAGGGGAATTTATGCCGTAAATGACAACAGATTTAAGAAATTAACATGAAAGGAATCCAACCGAGACCTTTCACTGGTCATGCACACAATTTTAATCATCCAATGAAATTCCTTCCAGATGTTCACCTCTGGCAGCAACCAAACCTATCCTTTCTTCTGAAAAAGCAGAGCGAGACTTTGATGTTAATCCTGATCTACCTGGTGTTGGCAGGTCTGGTGCTGAGAGTGTCTAAATTCTGCCCAGTGTACCGCGAGCAGTGGTGCAACGACGCCCGGTACTGGGACCTGGCTAGGGACTACAGGTACGAAGGGCAGCCTGTGGATGCACCGGGACCCAGAGAGCAGCCTCTCACCGAGCCCACAGCAGTCAGCAGTGGTGGCGTCGTGCCCTCACCAGAAACCGCCGCCGACCTGGGGGTCTGCGATACTGCCTAGGTACTGGGGTCCAGTCTCGAGCTGGTGGCCTCCTGCATATCACCAGTGTCAGCCTCAAGGGACTCTCGTTCTGGTTCCAACACCCTCACCAAAAGCCGCTGCACAGCAGGGGTCTTTGATGATGTTGTAAGTAGTCTGTTTATGTTTTTTATTGGTAACGCCACCTCTGTATGAAAATCACTGGCTGTGCTGTGTGCAGTCTGTGGCTGCTTTGCATTGTTGTAATACTCGCCATTGTAGTGTTAGGCAGCTGGCTGTGAACAGCGCGTAGCGTTGCGCAGTTGGAGGTGAGCCGCCAGCAGTGGTGGATGTGGGGAGAGAGATGGCGGAGTTTTGAAATTTGTCATGAACTGCTATGTATATTATGACTATTGAGGTAAATAGATTGGTTGTTCTCTATCAAAATCTTTCATTTGCTATGCCTATCAGAGTATTGGGACTACGTCGGTACCATTCCAAAATACCGTCACCAACCCCCGCCCGCCCCCGCCCGCCCCCCCGCCCCCGCCCGCCCCCGCCCCCCCCCACCCCTCCCTCCCGCCTACGTATACGCGCTAGACATGAAATGTTTTCATAACACCGTCACCCTTCCAAAGCATCGTTAGTCGAAGGTCGCACGCAATGTATCCGGCACGAGGTGCCTCTCTAATCGTTATTACCGTAGCGGGTTGTGACATAGAGAGAGTCCATTCCAAAGCATCGTTAGTAGACAACAACAAGATCGCACGCAGTGTATCCGGCAAGTGGTGACTCTCTAGTCGTTATTACCGGCGCGGGGTTGTGACATAGAGAGAGAAACCCTTTCTGGAACTCGAACCCTGCTCCTCCTGGGTGGAAAGGCCAAGTGCTCCCACCTAACACAATTAAACCACCAGACACACATGGAATTGATGGGAAATTAAAAAATGCCGGAGCCCTTTCTGGGACTCGAACCCTGGTGCTCCTGGACGGAATGCTCAAGTGCACCTCCAACACATGAAACCTGTCTAGATGCGGGAGAGGAAGGTTAGGTTAGTGTACTTTATTTATTTTGGTTGAGAAACTGACGCAAAGATCGATCCTAATTGCGTAATTAATCACAAAGATAGGCTCTAATTACACAACTATATGCAAAGCACTACAGAAGGACGGCATAAAATCGCAATACGCCGCGAAAACTGACGATACCATACAACTGGTGTTATCCTGCCAAGAAAAAAATTCGCAGAACCACTCGAAACCAGCGACAGAAACATCGAAACTCTACCCTACACCTACAAGCTGCCAGAGTTGATATTAGCTAACTTTGAGAAGGGTGTATTTCCTGCTTTTCATGTATGCGTGTTTCTACTGCATTACAGAGAAGTTATTATCAGAGTTTTTTTTCTTTGTATACGTCTACGGCATTGCATGTTTCGAATTCTTTAAGTTCAATGGGCTCCATGTACAATTAATCTTAAATAGAGTGATGGTAGAAATGCTGTCTGGACGCTTCCATATGAGGTCTACTTTTTCCGTATTTGGTCTTCGTGGCCCTTATGCGCAATTAATGTTAGCTGCAGTAGAGTCGTTTGGTAGTTACCTTGAAATGAGGGTCTCTAAATTTTGTGTTTACAGTTCCTAGGAAAGAACACCGTCCTCCAAGGACTTCTGTATGAGTTCTGAAAGCAGCTCCATGGCACTTACAGGTAACAAATCTAGAAGCCATTCGCCGAAATTCTTCAACATGACCTGGAACGGATCAATCCCACCAGTGAAGTAAGCAGGACGATAGTAATACACCTGAAAGTTAATGGTTTATTATTCCTACTCATCAGCATTAACTTGCATTTTTTCCGCATTTAAGGCTAGAGACCATTCATCACACCAAATGGAAATTTTGTCTAAATCGTCTTGTGTCCTCCTACAGTCACTCAGCTTTGATGACTTATCGTAGACCGCTGCATCGTCGGCAGACTACTGACCCGCCAAATCATTTAAGTATAAAGAGAACAGCAGCTATCCAATTGCACTGGGCTGCATGTTGGATATAGCCACTCTCGTATCTCTGAGCCTGTTACATATGCTCGTGCCCTCGTTAACGGGCTGCGATGGGAGATCGTGTCATGTACCTTCCAGAAATCTAGAATATGTAATCCACCTGTTACCTTCCTTTATAGTTCTAGATATATCATGTGAAATAAAGGCATGCCGAGTTTTGAACGAATGATGCTTTCTAAAATCAGGCTGTTTCATCAACATAAACAGCTTAGCCTCAAGAATGTTTATTATATTCGAACTGAGAATACGTACAAAGATTCGGGAGCAATCCGAAGTTAGGGATATTGGTCTGTAATTTTGCGGTCTGTTCCTTCATCTTTCAAATGGTTCAAATGGCTCTGAGCACTATGGGACTCAACTGCTGTGGTTATCAGTCCCCTAGAACTTAGAACTACTTAAACCTAACTAACCTAAGGACATCACACACATCCATGCCCGAGGCAGGATTCGAACCTGCGACCGTAGCAGTCCCACGGTTCCGGACTGCGCGCCTAGAACCGCGAGACCACCGCGGCCGGCTCCTTCATCTTTCTTGTATACTGGAGTGACCCGCGCTTTCTTTCGTTCCTTTATACCATTCGTTTCGATCTTCGTATTGGACGAGAAAGAAAGAGAGAGAGAGAGGCGGGGTGATGGACCAATTCCCTGGAGTACTCCTTCTAAAATCTAACAGGAATGCCATCCGGACCAGATGATTTGTCTGTTTTTCAAATCTTGACGGTGCTTCATTATGTCAGTTATACATCTTCCATACGGGGGTCCGTCCGAAGGTCAAGAGACTGCATGTTTGTACGGTTTTCATGCTTGAACGATGTCTTAAACGTGAAATTTTAAACTTAGGTTTGGCTTTTGATATCTTCAACTGCCGCACCAGACTGGTCAACAAGGAACTGACTGGAATCCTTAGACTCGCTTACCGATTTTACACACGGCCTGAAAGTTCTCGGCTCCCTGCCAAATCTTTTGCTAAGTTGTGACGGTGGCAGTTACGTGCTTCACCCATTAATATTTCGGCAGCCGGCTAATGGCTTACGAGACCTCGATTCAGTCTATTAAACGTGCTTGATTCGATTATTCTATTCCCTACAGCTTACAGCCATGAAATATCGATCAAATTGTACATCATCTTCGTTTTCCATTAATGTCGATGGTACTTCATTCCTAAATATACGGCTTACAAGTAGTATAGTTTAGTGCTCGTCGCAGTTATGAGTACCGGTAACTACAAGCGAGGTTCATTACAAAAGCGAATCATTACAAAAGCTATACTATCTGACTCGAAATAGCAAGGTATCTATGACAGGGTATGCTAATACACAGAAAATTCGGTGTATAACTGATTCTTTGTCTATGTGATGCACAAAACTAATTTCAGTTTGTTTTGAGGTTATTTACTTATTTATTGATATTAGTTTCAGAAGCTATCCCCGATAGCCCCGCATCGCCATCACTGTCAAGATGGTACTTACTTCCGGAGGAGGGGTATGGAAAAGATGATAATGATGACGATGATGATGATGTAATATTTCTCTGTGAAATAATAAATATCGAGTAAAAGCACTACATATTTTGGAACACAACCTACGAGCAGCTTAGAGACAGAAGTGATGACACTTTCTGCGGGACCTGACCATCATTTTGCAGAACAATGCTCAAGCACGTAGAGTGCAAACTGTTACTGATTTGTTTGACTGATGGGATTGCTGAGTGCTGTACCACCTACTGCGGTCCCCTGACGTAAGTCCTCGTGAGTTCAACTCGATTTCTGACTGAAGGAAACACTTCAAAGCAATTGCTTGACGACTGCTGCAACTCATCGATTAACAGACCGCGCCACTCGAACTGTCGACACATGTGACACTGCTAAGAGCATCACTGGCAAGCGTTATACACTATGCTGGAGACTACTTTGAAGGTCAATAAAACTTTGAAAGACATATTTATTTTGTACGAGCTGTAAATAAATAGGGTCCACTGTTATATGTCCAATCCTCGTATATAAACTCTCTCCTAGTATCCACCATCTTCTACAAGACGAGGCCCTTACAACAGAGTATACCACAGAGGTGCATGTGTGTTTGATGCTTTAGAAATACGCAGTGTGTTGCCTCTACAGTTGCTAAATTCATCGTATCATCCACAGTGATTAAATGATACACTGTCACTGATGCGGCCAAAGATGCCAATACAGAGATAGAATGTATTGTACTTAAACTGCCAACAGCCTCGATTTTTACATCAGTCTATCGCACACCCTTGTTCAGTCTATTTCAGTAATGTCCAACCTTGTACCAATCCATATATCCTCAATTTACACTATAACTTTGATGCCACTGACTGATCTCCATGACAGCAGCAATATCTCCCTCCCTGTAATACTATTACTTGGAGTGCAATAAGACTCTCTTCACCAACTGTTCGGTGTTGTAATCAAGGAAGAAATTAACCGCATATTTACCTTCTCAGAGGAACCGAAAGTATAGGACCACTCGGATTACGTTTCGCAGACTCATCCATCATTCAATTTGATTTCGTTTGGCTCCCATACAACTCAGCTGATGACGCCTTTCTTACTTGCTCTCCGTCCCACACAGCAACTTGTGTGATGAAGACGCTCGATCTGCTCACCACACAACGAATTCAACCACTGGTGGTGTTAAAGATTAATATGTTTTAGAACAGTTAGTCTAATTCTGAAGACGACGCTAGTTTGACTGATTATGGCATTGGTCTTCCGCTCCTAGTCTGCTTCTGTCTGTAACGGTAGGCTCAATTCAACGTCATGCTTATCTGTTGAACAAAACAAGAGTTAGTTTTACACTTTACAACAAGTAAAAATCAGTGATAGTGGTCAAGGTTCATGGCTGGACTTGAGAGCATCTATCTTTTGTGGTGACCTTCATTATAATCATTTAAACTGACTGGCGTGTTGTTTTAGCGTCTCTGCTTAACTCAAATAGTTAAGCCCAGACTCGGCTAGCGTCTCTTACAACACTCCTACGGCCCAAATCATCAATAAGCTCTGTCGATCACGCTATTGCGTGCGACCAGCCACATGATTTACGTCTTTCTATGACGGTTCAAAACTCGCCTTTTCACACAACATCCTCATCGAGCCGATTACGAATTATCCATGTTTGATGCGTCCCTATCGCCTAATTTCGATTGACAGGCCACCGGATAGTCGTTTTGATCACCGGACTCACACTATCAACACAATTGAGATAACAGGTGCGTCTCGAACACTACTGCGTCGGACAGACCACCTCATAATTATCACCCGAAACACCCACAATCGCCATACGCCGATAACGCAACGGGTGGGTCCTGAACACTACCGCGTCGGACGTCATACCCTGCACTCGTCTCAAGAAACGCAACACATTCGGTGGGACGCAATATCCACCTACCACATAACAACACGCTCAACACACCCCAAATCCATCCACCACAGAGCCAGATTTTATCCTGAAAGCTCTCCTGTCCAATAGCCTTGCCATAAAATTTTGTATAGGAAGTTATCTACATAAGATAACCCCTTCTATAATTAATCTAATACTTCTAAATATTGCTCGTGTCATAGATGAAGCAAATTTTCTATACTAAGCGACCCAGTGGTCCCCATACAACAAAATTTAACATCAAACACATAATATACACACAATCCATACCAAAATAAGACAAGCACATGAAAATAGGAAAATAAATACACACATCATAAAACAAATAATCACAAAACACAAATAAAACACTGCCTATACTAATACAAATAAACATCGCCAACAAATCACAAAAATCTAATCTAATTATACACTACTTTGTTCCCGGCCGCGTTCTTCCGCAGCCGAGTGTGCAGCCCTAGTCATTCTTGTCTGTTTTGCGCAGTTTGCGTACGGCCAGGGTTCGCCGGACGTATTTTGATTATTTGTGTAGGTTCTGGATTGCGGTCTTCACTCGCTCTCCAGTTCTGCACTGGTTGATCCCTTGCATTTTTATTGGTTGGTTTCCAGTTATTATTACCCTGGTTCCACCTACGTTCCTGTGGCGGATAATGTTTGTCCTCTATTATCGCGTCACTGTGGATTGTTTCTTCAAGTTGCATGCTTTGTGAGCTGTACCGCGGAACTTACCCGTAAGATGACAGTTGTCTCTACGAGGAGTCTCAGCTTTTCTATCTAAGACCAGCCCGCAAATATGACAATTAACAGCCTTTTCATACAAGTCATCATTTTCCTTTGATTTGGTCATGGGAATATTGATGCTGTAGAGCTTGTGAACTTGCCATCAAAGTTTTCCAAGCTCAGTGAGAAGCCAAACCGCTGGATCGCCCCCCTACATAAGACTGATAGCTATTAAGTTTACAATCATATGCGCATACAACTTGGAACGCAGCCGCATAAGGCTCAGTGAGAAGCCAAACCGCTGGATCGCCCCCCCTACATAAGACTGATAGCTATTAAGTTTACAATCATATGCGCATACAACTTGGAACGCAGCCGCATAAGGTACATGTTTTTGTGTGAAGGTTGTGTGTGAGGCTAAGGGGTTCCCTTCACAACGAGTAATAGGAGCCAACAAGCATCAAAATAGGCGTACACAACAAAAGGACAACGCTGCTGGTGGTGAGTATTTTTAAATTTAATGAAGTTATTTTCCTCAGTGGGCATAACAACACGTACCGGGTCCTTGCATGCACAATCTAATAGATGTGTCGCTAATAACTCTTGAGATGAAAAATAATTCAAACACCTTATACAAATATGTTGTTGTCCGCCGTCGCCACAGCCTGGCCCTTCATACCGGCTGTCACCCCCTCCTCCTCTAGAAGCAACAGCTCGCCGCCGCCGCCGCCCACGCAAGGTGTGCGTTCAGAGACGTATACCTCTCCCCGCAAATGATGATGATTACGATCACCCATCACCAGTCCATTCATCTATCGGGCGGACTCCTAGTTGTAGCAACTGTAATAATAGTAATTTCCTTATGGCTAGCGGTAGTTCTCTCCCCCGTTCTATCGATAACGAAATCGATCAGAATAACGGCGTAATGACTCCCTTAGAATACTCAGCAGTTGCTAGAGCGTTTGAGGGGCGAATCTCTTTCACCAGAATTGAGAATCCATGCGGGAGGTATCGCGATCCTGTAAGGTTTTTGGAGGCGTGCTTCCCCGTCTTGGAGACCGAGCTCCTCAAACTCTTAGAAGATCCGGAATTTAACGCCATTAAATGCAGTGCGGTATTATGCATTGAACTGAGTCACCCCCCTAAACATCAAGGTGACGCGGAGACGGCTACTCTGCATTATATATGGGGTGAAAATGGTGTTATTTCTCGGAGCACATCGATTGCTGAGTTGTACCGAGAATCCACCTTGAGCACCATTATGGACCGATTTTCCGTGATGGAAGTACGTGGATCCGCTAAAGCGCTCAGCAGTATACCACACCTCGACATCCATATACATGTCTATGATTCAATGAATGGAGGGTCCAGTTATATTAAACTCCCTATAGATATTGAGAAAAAGCAGGCGTGCGTTAATGTTCAAAATAACTATGATAATGCGTGTTTTGCATGGTCAGTCCTGGCTTGCGAGAGAAATTACAATTACAAACATCATCCCGAGCGTCCCAGCAGTTACAAAGTCAAAGATATTTAGAGACAGTACAAGTTTGACGGAATAGAGTTCCCTTTAAGAATCCAGGACATACCTAAGTTTTAAGCTCAGAATACCGCAATATCGGTCCAGTTTGTGGCCTGGAGAAGAAAAGCAAGTCAGATGAGCAGAACAAGCATACAGTAGTAGGCCCCCTCCATTTCTCAAAATTTGCATGTGAGCGAGAGTTGCATGTCAACATGCTGCTCTTCTCCGAACGTGATAATTACCACTACGTCTGGATCAAAGACATGTCCCGACTCATTTCCTCCCAGTTAAGTAAAAATGAACATAAACAACATATTTGTATAAGGTGTTTGAATTATTTTTCATCTCAAGAGTTATTAGCGACACATCTATTAGATTGTGCATGCAAGGACCCGGTACGTGTTGTTATGCCCACTGAGGAAAATAACTTCATTAAATTTAAAAATACTCACCACCAGCAGCGTTGTCCTTTTGTTGTGTACGCCTATTTTGATGCTTGTTGGCTCCTATTACTCGTTGTGAAGGGAACCCCTTAGCCTCACACACAACCTTCACACAAAAACATGTACCTTATGCGGCTGCGTTCCAAGTTGTATGCGCATATGATTGTAAACTTAATAGCTATCAGTCTTATGTAGGGGGGGCGATCCAGCGGTTTGGCTTCTCACTGAGCCTTATGCGGCTGCGTTCCAAGTTGTATGCGCATATGATTGTAAACTTAATAGCTATCAGTCTTATGTAGGGGGGCGATCCAGCGGTTTGGCTTCTCACTGAGCTTGGAAAACTTTGATGGCAAGTTCACAAGCTCTACAGCATCAATATTCCCATGACCAAATCAAAGGAAAATGATGACTTGTATGAAAAGGCTGTTAATTGTCATATTTGCGGGCTGGTCTTAGATAGAAAAGCTGAGACTCCTCGTAGAGACAACTGTCATCTTACGGGTAAGTTCCGCGGTACAGCTCACAAAGCATGCAACTTGAAGAAACAATCCACAGTGACGCGATAATAGAGGACAAACATTATCCGCCACAGGAACGTAGGTGGAACCAGGGTAATAATAACTGGAAACCAACCAATAAAAATGCAAGGGATCAACCAGTGCAGAACTGGAGAGCGAGTGAAGACCGCAATCCAGAACCTACACAAATAATCAAAATACGTCCGGCGAACCCTGGCCGTACGCAAACTGCGCAAAACAGACAAGAATGACTAGGGCTGCACACTCGGCTGCGGAAGAACGCGGCCGGGAACAAAGTAGTGTATAATTAGATTAGATTTTTGTGATTTGTTGGCGATGTTTATTTGTATTAGTATAGGCAGTGTTTTATTTGTGTTTTGTGATTATTTGTTTTATGATGTGTGTATTTATTTTCCTATTTTCATGTGCTTGTCTTATTTTGGTATGGATTGTGTGTATATTATGTGTTTGATGTTAAATTTTGTTGTATGGGGACCACTGGGTCGCTTAGTATAGAAAATTTGCTTCATCTATGACACGAGCAATATTTAGAAGTATTAGATTAATTATAGAAGGGGTTATCTTATGTAGATAACTTCCTATACAAAATTTTATGGCAAGGCTATTGGACAGGAGAGCTTTCAGGATAAAATCTGGCTCTGTGGTGGATGGATTTGGGGTGTGTTGAGCGTGTTGTTATGTGGTAGGTGGATATTGCGTCCCACCGAATGTGTTGCGTTTCTTGAGACGAGTGCAGGGTATGACGTCCGACGCGGTAGTGTTCAGGACCCACCCGTTGCGTTATCGGCGTATGGCGATTGTGGGTGTTTCGGGTGATAATTATGAGGTGGTCTGTCCGACGCAGTAGTGTTCGAGACGCACCTGTTATCTCAATTGTGTTGATAGTGTGAGTCCGGTGATCAAAACGACTATCCGGTGGCCTGTCAATCGAAATTAGGCGATAGGGACGCATCAAACATGGATAATTCGTAATCGGCTCGATGAGGATGTTGTGTGAAAAGGCGAGTTTTGAACCGTCATAGAAAGACGTAAATCATGTGGCTGGTCGCACGCAATAGCGTGATCGACAGAGCTTATTGATGATTTGGGCCGTAGGAGTGTTGTAAGAGACGCTAGCCGAGTCTGGGCTTAACTATTTGAGTTAAGCAGAGACGCTAAAACAACACGCCAGTCAGTTTAAATGATTATAATGAAGGTCACCACAAAAGATAGATGCTCTCAAGTCCAGCCATGAACCTTGACCACTATCACTGATTTTTACTTGTTGTAAAGTGTAAAACTAACTCTTGTTTTGTTCAACAGATAAGCATGACGTTGAATTGAGCCTACCGTTACAGACAGAAGCAGACTAGGAGCGGAAGACCAATGCCATAATCAGTCAAACTAGCGTCGTCTTCAGAATTAGACTAACTGTTCTAAAACATATTAATCTTTAACACCACCAGTGGTTGAATTCGTTGTGTGGTGAGCAGATCGAGCGTCTTCATCACACAAGTTGCTGTGTGGGACGGAGAGCACGTAAGAATGGCGTCATCAGCTGAGTTGTATGGGAGCCAAACGAAATCAAATTGAATGATGGATGAGTCTGCGAAACGTAATCCGAGTGGTCCTATACTTTCGGTTCCTCTGAGAAGGTAAATATGCGGTTAATTTCTTCCTTGATTACAACACCGAACAGTTGGTGAAGAGAGTCTTATTGCACTCCAAGTAATAGTATTACAGGGAGGGAGATATTGCTGCTGTCATGGAGATCAGTCAGTGGCATCAAAGTTATAGTGTAAATTGAGGATATATGGATTGGTACAAGGTTGGACATTACTGAAATAGACTGAACAAGGGTGTGCGATAGACTGATGTAAAAATCGAGGCTGTTGGCAGTTTAAGTACAATACATTCTATCTCTGTATTGGCATCTTTGGCCGCATCAGTGACAGTGTATCATTTAATCACTGTGGATGATACGATGAATTTAGCAACTGTAGAGGCAACACACTGCGTATTTCTAAAGCATCAAACACACATGCACCTCTGTGGTATACTCTGTTGTAAGGGCCTCGTCTTGTAGAAGATGGTGGATACTAGGAGAGAGTTTATATACGAGGATTGGACATATAACAGTGGACCCTATTTATTTACAGCTCGTACAAAATAAATATGTCTTTCAAAGTTTTATTGACCTTCAAAGTAGTCTCCAGCATAGTGTATAACGCTTGCCAGTGATGCTCTTAGCAGTGTCACATGTGTCGACAGTTCGAGTGGCGCGGTCTGTTAATCGATGAGTTGCAGCAGTCGTCAAGCAATTGCTTTGAAGTGTTTCCTTCAGTCAGAAATCGAGTTGAACTCACGAGGACTTACGTCAGGGGACCGCAGTAGGTGGTACAGCACTCAGCAATCCCATCAGTCAAACAAATCAGTAACAGTTTGCACTCTACGTGCTTGAGCATTGTTCTGCAAAATGATGGTCAGGTCCCGCAGAAAGTGTCATCACTTCTGTCTCTAAGCTGCTCGTAGGTTGTGTTCCAAAATATGTAGTGCTTTTACTCGATATTTATTATTTCACAGAGAAATATTACATCATCATCATCGTCATCATTATCATCTTTTCCATACCCCTCCTCCGGAAGTAAGTACCATCTTGACAGTGATGGCGATGCGGGGCTATCGGGGATAGCTTCTGAAACTAATATCAATAAATAAGTAAATAACCTCAAAACAAACTGAAATTAGTTTTGTGCATCACATAGACAAAGAATCAGTTATACACCGAATTTTCTGTGTATTAGCATACCCTGTCATAGATACCTTGCTATTTCGAGTCAGATAGTATAGCTTTTGTAATGATTCGCTTTTGTAATGAACCTCGCTTGTAGTTACCGGTACTCATAACTGCGACGAGCACTAAACTATACTACTTGTAAGCCGTATATTTAGGAATGAAGTACCATCGACATTAATGGAAAACGAAGATGATGTATAATTTGATCGATATTTCATGGCTGTAAGCTGTAGGGAATAGAATAATCGAATCAAGCACGTTTAATAGACTGAATCGAGGTCTCGTAAGCCATTAGCCGGCTGCCGAAATATTAATGGGTGAAGCACGTAACTGCCACCGTCACAACTTAGCAAAAGATTTGGCAGGGAGCCGAGAACTTTCAGGCCGTGTGTAAAATCGGTAAGCGAGTCTAAGGATTCCAGTCAGTTCCTTGTTGACCAGTCTGGTGCGGCAGTTGAAGATATCAAAAGCCAAACCTAAGTTTAAAATTTCACGTTTAAGACATCGTTCAAGCATGAAAACCGTACAAACATGCAGTCTCTTGACCTTCGGACGGACCCCCGTATGGAAGATGTATAACTGACATAATGAAGCACCGTCAAGATTTGAAAAACAGACAAATCATCTGGTCCGGATGGCATTCCTGTTAGATTTTAGAAGGAGTACTCCAGGGAATTGGTCCATCACCCCGCCTCTCTCTCTCTCTTTCTTTCTCGTCCAATACGAAGATCGAAACGAATGGTATAAAGGAACGAAAGAAAGCGCGGGTCACTCCAGTATACAAGAAAGATGAAGGAGCCGGCCGCGGTGGTCTCGCGGTTCTAGGCGCGCAGTCCGGAACCGTGGGACTGCTACGGTCGCAGGTTCGAATCCTGCCTCGGGCATGGATGTGTGTGATGTCCTTAGGTTAGTTAGGTTTAAGTAGTTCTAAGTTCTAGGGGACTGATAACCACAGCAGTTGAGTCCCATAGTGCTCAGAGCCATTTGAACCATTTGAAAGATGAAGGAACAGACCGCAAAATTACAGACCAATATCCCTAACTTCGGATTGCTCCCGAATCTTTGTACGTATTCTCAGTTCGAATATAATAAACATTCTTGAGGCTAAGCTGTTTATGTTGATGAAACAGCCTGATTTTAGAAAGCATCATTCGTTCAAAACTCGGCATGCCTTTATTTCACATGATATATCTAGAACTATAAAGGAAGGTAACAGGTGGATTACATATTCTAGATTTCTGGAAGGTACATGACACGATCTCCCATCGCAGCCCGTTAACGAGGGCACGAGCATATGTAACAGGCTCAGAGATACGAGAGTGGCTATATCCAACATGCAGCCCAGTGCAATTGGATAGCTGCTGTTCTCTTTATACTTAAATGATTTGGCGGGTCAGTAGTCTGCCGACGATGCAGCGGTCTACGATAAGTCATCAAAGCTGAGTGACTGTAGGAGGACACAAGACGATTTAGACAAAATTTCCATTTGGTGTGATGAATGGTCTCTAGCCTTAAATGCGGAAAAAATGCAAGTTAATGCTGATGAGTAGGAATAATAAACCATTAACTTTCAGGTGTATTACTATCGTCCTGCTTACTTCACTGGTGGGATTGATCCGTTCCAGGTCATGTTGAAGAATTTCGGCGAATGGCTTCTAGATTTGTTACCTGTAAGTGCCATGGAGCTGCTTTCAGAACTCATACAGAAGTCCTTGGAGGACGGTGTTCTTTCCTAGGAACTGTAAACACAAAATTTAGAGACCCTCATTTCAAGGTAACTACCAAACGACTCTACTGCAGCTAACATTAATTGCGCATAAGGGCCACGAAGACCAAATACGGAAAAAGTAGACCTCATATGGAAGCGTCCAGACAGCATTTCTACCATCACTCTATTTAAGATTAATTGTACATGGAGCCCATTGAACTTAAAGAATTCGAAACATGCAATGCCGTAGACGTATACAAAGAAAAAAAACTCTGATAATAACTTCTCTGTAATGCAGTAGAAACACGCATACATGAAAAGCAGGAAATACACCCTTCTCAAAGTTAGCTAATATCAACTCTGGCAGCTTGTAGGTGTAGGGTAGAGTTTCGATGTTTCTGTCGCTGGTTTCGAGTGGTTCTGCGAATTTTTTTCTTGGCAGGATAACACCAGTTGTATGGTATCGTCAGTTTTCGCGGCGTATTGCGATTTTATGCCGTCCTTCTGTAGTGCTTTGCATATAGTTGTGTAATTAGAGCCTATCTTTGTGATTAATTACGCAATTAGGATCGATCTTTGCGTCAGTTTCTCAACCAAAATAAATAAAGTACACTAACCTAACCTTCCTCTCCCGCATCTAGACAGGTTTCATGTGTTGGAGGTGCACTTGAGCATTCCGTCCAGGAGCACCAGGGTTCGAGTCCCAGAAAGGGCTCCGGCATTTTTTAATTTCCCATCAATTCCATGTGTGTCTGGTGGTTTAATTGTGTTAGGTGGGAGCACTTGGCCTTTCCACCCAGGAGGAGCAGGGTTCGAGTTCCAGAAAGGGTTTCTCTCTCTATGTCACAACCCCGCGCCGGTAATAACGACTAGAGAGTCACCACTTGCCGGATACACTGCGTGCGATCTTGTTGTTATCTACTAACGATGCTTTGGAATGGACTCTCTCTATGTCACAACCCGCTACGGTAATAACGATTAGAGAGGCACCTCGTGCCGGATACATTGCGTGCGACCTTCGACTAACGATGCTTTGGAAGGGTGACGGTGTTATGAAAACATTTCATGTCTAGCGCGTATACGTAGGCGGGAGGGAGGGGTGGGGGGGGCGGGGGCGGGCGGGGGCGGGGGGGCGGGCGGGGGCGGGCGGGGGTTGGTGACGGTATTTTGGAATGGTACCGACGTAGTCCCAATACTTATCAGTAGTTAGTGCCTTCAGTAGTTTGAATCTTTTATTTAGCTGGCAGTAGTGGCGGTCGCTTTATTGCAGTAGCTCGAGTAACCAAGATTTTTGTGAGGTAAGTTTTGTGAAAGGTATAGTTTAATGTTAGTCAGTGCCATTCTTTTGTAGGGATTTTTGAAAGTCAGATTGCGTTGCGCTAAAAAAAAAATATTGTGTGTCAGGTTAAGCACAGTCATGTACAATTGTTAAAAAGGGGACGTTTCATATGTCGACCCTTAGCCGAGGATACCTCACTGGAATCTTCTGATTTTTTCTTGTAGTTTGTGTAATTAGCGTAGATTTTGTTTATTGCTAGCGCGTAATTATAGAGAATTTCCTTTGTAGTTGTAGTTTTTCATTGTTGTACAGTAAAACAGTTGTGGCATGCATGTAGATTTGCACCAAGTATTTCGCAACTGCAATTAACTAGATATTATTTTCAGTGCTATGTTAATGTGTTCTCTTCAAATTGTGCTTTTCTGTGTTATCGTGTGAAATATTATGTCAATAATGGCGTGTGAAAAACGTAACACTAGGCTCCAAAGTAAACTGAGAAATGACAGTGAAGACGAAAGCAGTGTGTTAGCGCCGCAGAGTAATGAATTAACTAATGTTCAAAGTAGTAATTTGGTAATTGCGCGTAGGGAAATGGAGCGGGTTGCAAATAATGGCGTAGACAGTGAAACAATTAGTGAACAAGCAAGCATTATCGATCGATCGGTCGGCAACAGCTCGCCTCAGGAATCCGAAATGACAGGACACAATCTCGCAAATACTGTAGATTCAGGTTTTGGGTCCTCAACGTTTTCTCAAATGAGTCAAGACACATTTTCTGCTTGTCAAAATGTGAATGTTGTCGGTGAAAATGCACTGCCAAAAAGCATAGAGAAACAGATTCCGGACACTAATACATTATTATTGCAATTAATGCAACAAATGGAACAAAATCAGAGACAAACACAGCAACAGTTAGACACAGTGGAACAAAATCTTCAAAAGTTAGACACAATGGAACAACACCAGAGACAAACACAGCAACAGTTAGACGCAATGGAACAAAAGCTTCAAAAGTTAGACTCAGTGGAAAATAAGCTTGAACAAACACGTGAAGATTTAACTACCGAGTTACATAACAATGAATCGAAATGTCAAAAAGTCTGTAATGACGTAAAAACACAAATTTGTGAGTATTTTCAACCTATTTTTTCGCGGCATGAAAATGCATTACAGAATCACGAAGCAGCCATAAAAGAACTGCAAACTATTGTTCATGAAGATCATGAGACCTTGCAAGCTAAAATTGACTTAGTTGCATCTACCGATACGGTTATGCAACTTGCAAAAACTCAGGAAAACTTAAAGGACACAGTAGATACCATTTCAACACAAATGGACACTCTGAAACTTGGTTCAGGAAAACATACAGAGGAAATAATTTCACTATCGGATAAAGTAGCCCAACTTTCAGATCAGTTCACTAACTTATCTACAAAGGTAGATGATGATCTTAATGACACAATACCTGTAGCCTTCACTGACACTGAAGAGTATGAACAAATTAGAAAATTCAAACAAAATCAAAATCAAATCAATACACAGTACAAAAGAGAAATCCGGGAAGTGCAAGATCAGTTGGCACAAGTAGTACAAGAATTACGTATTTCAGAGGACACTCGCGCCCCAATACGGGAAGAGGGACATAGAAATACGGAACAGCCACAAAATAATAACACAGCGCATTTCGGAAATTATGAAAGCAATTGGCAAGGTGCACCGAATTTTGAAATGGAACCGCCGAGACGACATAACAATGACCGATATGCGACTCGCCGACATGATGACTTTGACTATAAGCTGTTCATTACTACACGTAAATTCAAAACATTTAAGAATTCTGGCAACGACATTCATCCACAAGCATGGCTTCATCAATTCTCTCATTGTTTTCCTCCCAACTGGTCATTAGAGCACAGATTAGAATTTATGTGTGGCTACTTGGAGAATGAACCAGCTGTAAGAATGCGATCGGTAATTCACGATTGCCACAGTGAAGGAGAGTTTTACCATGCCTTCCTCTCAGCATATTGGTCTCAAGCCACACAAGACCGAGTAAAACATAGCATCATAATGATGAAACGTTTCGAACAATCTGAATTTTCCAGTCTTGTGAAATATTTTGAAGACATGTTACACAAGAATCAGTATCTTTCAAACCCATACAGCCCCTCAGAACTCATCCGCATTTGCTTAATCAAATTACCTGAACATTTACGACAAGACAATCGCGGAAAGCGGAAACAGGAACACAACAGTTACAGATCACATCCGTCGCAATTCCGCGATGAAAGAAATAACTGTACGCGACAAGGTTATTCTCACAACACAAATCGTGACCAAAACAGACACCACCCGTATGACAACCGTTGGCAGAGTAGTAATAATTACAGGGAAAGATCACCTCTCCGCAGTAGTGACTATCACAGAGACAATCAGAGAAACAGACAA
This sequence comes from Schistocerca nitens, assembly GCF_023898315.1. NCBI lineage: Eukaryota > Metazoa > Arthropoda > Insecta > Orthoptera > Acrididae > Schistocerca > Schistocerca nitens. Next base: position 228,806,037 of record NC_064623.1, read on the forward strand.
TTTGGGAACCAAAATAATTATTATCAAGGAAGACAGAATAACTTTAGACGCAACAGTCCAGCGCGCAGTTACGATTCAGGGAGAAATTCTCCACCACGTGACTGACAAGAAAGAAACTATGGAATCTACCGACATGACGACAGACGATATGATCGTAACGACAGACCTGAATTGCATCAGAACTGGCGGGATTCAAACAGAGCAGGGCCCTTTCGACAACGTGAATTTGTAGAAGCTAGGTCTCCTAATCCCAATAACGACGCGCGCCAATAAAGGAACAGACAATGACTCGCACCGCAGGCAGCCACCCCCGCCGGCTGGCTCAGAGAAAAATAACACAGACGCTAACCTTGAGAAAAGATTTAGCATTCCTTACCGACGTATAAAACATGACAATTGCTTTGAAGTTCAAACTCTGAGTACTATGAAGAGTAAAGGATTTCACCACACTTCACATATAAAACCGCTTATTGAGAGATAATCTGCTTTTTAACTTAGTCTTTACCATAAAATTTTTCACTTTACATTACTAGTATGCATTGTCAGACTTAGAAACTGTTACCATGCAACAATGTTTGTAGTTATATATCCAATCAAGAACCTAGAGAACTTATTTAAACAGAAATTGCGAATGCATTGTTATTGTGAACAGACGACTCAGTGTTATTGTGTGTGTACATTCTTGCTTGTTAGTTGGACGATTACGTAACGACTATAAGGCTCATATACTTAGAACATTTACCAGTACTGCTATGAGATTTTAATGCAACATTTTGGTTTACTTGAAAATACATTCTGGATTTAAAGTACTTTCAGTGAGATACCAGATGACACAGTGGTTAGTTTATGTGACAGCTACATGATTTTTATCATGACGCTACTAATGAGTGACAATTTACAATGTTGCTTTTGTGGTGTATCTGTTTTATATCTGCACAGTTTTCTGAATTCTTCTGGAAAGAAAAACATGTTTTAGTAGTAACTTTTGTGGTATAGCAACAATGAGAGCCTTTTTCGTGGCACAACAATACGTTACTGTACAGTACTTTCTTCATCACGCCAATAAGCATAATAACTACGATATCTATACGCAAAGCATTTCACTTTTGTTTATCATGAGGTAAGTACATTGACTTCAGCAGAACTTTGCTTACAGAGGACGATAACTACGAGACTTCCACAGAGATTATCTTACAAGACGCACGGTTTAGCGCTACAGTACACGTATTTGAGTGATTAATTTTGTACTTAAAACATTTATTTTTAATGATATTTGAAGTACAATGATGCAATGGTTTTCCGTGATACATTTCATTCCATTGCTGTAATCTGTAACACCTGAGGGTATAATTACATTAATCCTCAGGGGAGTACACGCTTACTTTGTGTATCATGTGTTTGGCAAGCACAAGGAGCCCTAGCTAATATGGTATTTGCTTATACAACTTTACACATCGGTACCATATTTCTCTAACACAGAGTTACACAGCTATCTGATCATTTAACTGAAAGAGACAAATATTTATTTTACTACATCAGTGACAGATGTTTACGTAATTACACAGTTGGATAACTTCACACTTACGAAATTGTATGTTGTTTGTACTTTGTGAACTGTTCACATTTTTTTGGAACCATTGTGATACTATGAGAGCTTTGAATGATATATTTGGTATGGGATCACGATTTTTAAAGTACGTTTGAGGCAGATGACACTTTTGACATGAGCAGAGAATTTTTTTTTAGGTTTTGAAATTATTGGAGGAAGCTACGACGATTTTGAGAGTTGACCGAGGTGTTATGATATTATTACGATGACTATGTGTATTATGCTGTTGCGGTATGTTTATGATCAATAAGCTGATGCTATATGAGTTATTTGAGTATGCTACGTATCTGTTATCATAAAATATTGAAGAAGTGTCGACGAATAAGGTAAGGAATAATGAGTAGTGGTTAGGAACGCTGATTTGTGAAAAAGGTTGTTGGAAACCAAGAATCGTACTTTAAGAGTTATTAAATGTGTGTAAATGCATGAATGTATCACAATGCCGACGAAAACGTTTTGAACACTGTTATATTCTTAGGATTTTGTTTCTACATATTTGCAACGCTAATTCTTGACCTGTGAAATATTTTTATGTGAGACTGTCACTGTAGCGGAAACTGCTGTCGTAAATATTTCGGTAAGAAAGTTAAGTGACCACCTGCACGTAATGCGTCGTGGGCACCCAGCTGGGCGACAGTCGCCTGGAAAGAAGTCATTAGTGTGTGCCAGAGGCGCAGGTGGAGAAAAAAAAAAGGGAGGCTATTATCCTCGCTATTGACGTTCCTTTGTAGAGAGCATCGCAAAAACGACACGGTCGAACTTGAAAACATATGATTACACTGTGGATCTCTTAATTTATGATATTTACTAAAATGCCTAATGAAACAATGAGAAACATTTCACGGCTATTGCCTTGCTAATTGAGAGAAATGCCATATGGCTTGCTTTATGTATTTATTTACTCAATTTTGTTTAATATCTAGTTTCTAGCTGCACTGCAGCATTGGTTAAAATTAAATTTTATAGATGTACTAATATAAATATTTTCTGTTTGCAGATCCAGTAAATAATAGTTTTGTGATATATTTCCAAAAAAATGAGGGAGCACAAAAAGACATTTCCCTTCACAGGAACTGCATAAATAATTTTCTTTACAATACTTGGTAATTTATTTCATAGAATAAGTTTTTGTGGTGCACATAGACATTAAGATGTGAACAGACATTTCCCTTATCTGCATTGTTGTCTTTAATGTACTATTTTTTCTGCTTGAGCTTTGTCATGTTTAGATGCTGCTGCTGTTTGCCATGCATAGTGCTACTAAATTTCACTTTGTATTACTCTGTTAAGCTAGTTTTCCTACTGATTTATTTTTCTTGTTTGCTGCACATTGCCTTATATTAGTTGTAATATCGCAATTGTTTTGCTAATTTCTATAATGCTGCTTGCTTTGCAAATCTGCATTTTTTTTATTGCTGTTTGTGTCAATTGTTTTGTGCTGCTGCATTGCCTCGTCCCTTAGTTTAGCATCTGAGCTCAGTAGATTTAAATTAGCTTAAGAGGGGGTAGACTATATAAGAAGCTAACTATGATGAATTGGAAGAAATGCATTGAGAAGATATAAGAAAATGGTTTGGCCAAAAAAAATGGTAGTGTACAGTGGAGAAAAACTATTTTGAAAGAGGATGGGAACAGAATACAGAAAGCCGGCCTAGATAGTACTTTTGGGAATAATGATGAACAAAGGGAGATCTCCATGCAAAATACTGCAGTAAAACAAACCCTGTCCTTTCCTTTTGTGTCATCCCTCTATATGTTTGTGTACCCTTTTGTATTTGTGTTTTTCCTGTCTTTATGTGTTTAGCTGATGAGAGCTATATTGTAGAATTTTCCTAATACTATGTTATTTACTTTGTAAAGATGTTGAGACATTATTTATTCTGTTTTGTTGCTCATATGTGAAGGTGATGTTTCAAAAGTTATTCTGATCTTTTATGTATTTACTTATGTCATAATTCCTGTAACACTGATGTATATGTTTATTTCTATTCTTTTGTAAAGCCCCTGTTACTACAAATGTTATCTGTATTGTTATGTTTTTTAATGATGTGTTTTGTACCTTTGTTATTGTGTTCTTATGTTATAAAATTGTACTTGACACCAGTTCATCAAATTAAGTAACTTGTAAGTTCCATTTCACTGCACACATTTCTGTTGGTCATAGCATATGGACAATATGTGAGAAGTAGGGACTGTTAGTGTTTGCACGTGTGTTAATAATTCAGCAAGGGACTGGATAACAGCATTGCTGGTTCTAAGGACAATTCCAAACACTTTGTGAGTGCACAAGTGGTGGTTATGGACTTGCTATATTGTCCGCAAGACTCTTCGATGGTGATTGTGCACCTGCACAGTCGCAATAGATGGCTGCTGGCCATCTCTACAAGGACTACAGTGGGTCTGCATCTTTGATGACCCACCAGTACCATTATTTCTACAAGGACTGCAGTGGGTCTGCACCTCTGGTGGCCCACCAATACCACAATCTCTACCAAGACTATACTGGGTCTGCTCTGTGATGACCTACCTACCGGTATTCTTCAAAACTTCGACTGACTCTGCTGTGGGTTTGCCCTGTTGTGGCCCATTACCTGTCTGCACGTCAAGAGTCAGCACTGTCTTTTCGTTGGAAGGACAACACTACTTCTTCAAGACTGCATGGAAATCCACTACTTCCGTGTGCATTTTCTTTTACTGCTCAGACTTTGTGAAAAAAAACTGTAATTACTATAATGATGAATGTCAGAACTATCTTTATGGACTGTGAGAAAATTTTAGCTGTTGACCAACATTGTATCAATAAGTGTGTGCATTTGATTTCTTTGTTATTGTAATTACGATTATGAAAAATTTTAACAAATATGTATTGCCCAGTGCCCAAAACAATTTGTAAAATTTTTTGTGGGGAGCATGGGGGCTACGTAAGTAGTCTGTTTAGGTTTTTTTATTGGTAACGCCACCTCTGTATGAAAATCACTGGCTGTGCTGTGTGCAGTCTGTGGCTGCTTTGCATTGTTGTAATACTCGCCATTGTAGTGTTAGGCAGCTGGCTGTGAACAGCGCGTAGCGTTGCGCAGTTGGAGGTGAGCCGCCAGCAGTGGTGGATGTGGGGAGAGAGATGGCGGAGTTTTGAAATTTGTCATGAACTGCTATGTATATTATGACTATTGAGGTAAATAGATTGGTTGTTCTCTATCAAAATCTTTCATTTGCTATGCCTATCAGTAGTTAGTGCCTTCAGTAGTTTGAATCTTTTATTTAGCTGGCAGTAGTGGCGGTCGCTTTATTGTAGTAGCTCGAGTAACCAAGATTTTTGTGAGGTAAGTTTTGTGAAAGGTATAGTTTAATGTTAGTCAGTGCCATTCTTTTGTAGGGATTTTTGAAAGTCAGATTGCGTTGCGCTAAAAAAAAAAAAATATTGTGTGTCAGGTCAAGCACAGTCGTGTATAATTGTTCAAAGGGGACGTTTCAATGTCTAGACAACTGGTCCAATCCTCAGCCGTTGACCTCCAGCGCGTCACCAGTACGGTATGGTATATTATCAGCTTTACAATAGTGCCTTATGAGATCGCTAGAACCATTTCTCAACAGAAAATGCCCCACATTATGTATTTTCCCAATCGATTTCCTTCAAAATGTAATAATTGTGCTCTTTAATAATTCTTGACCTCTGGCAAGATATCCAGATACCTGATTCAGCCTAATGTCCTCAACAATCTTCATTTACACAGACTATGTATACTGTGTAAGGCAAGCACTGACCATCGTGATATTTTTAAACATATATCGCAGTGTAAGATCACACAGATGATGTCATTAATAGTTTGGAATTATTACTAAACGATAATCAGAATTTTATATTTTCATTATCAGTTACTTTCATATTGTGATCTTTTCAGTTTTGTATTTCCAGTTACGGTTACCAACTTTATACTTCCATGTAGTTAACTGCAACCTTCATTTCCAACAATCACAATAAGCGTTCATAACTGACTTGTACGTCCGTTAAAACTTCAGGTCTGAGACGTGCAATGTAATGATGGGATTGGCATGTATATGCCTCAGTGGTGACTTCAGGTTATCCCCTTCACGACCCATGAATTCGTTCGCCTGTACCTTTTTTTTTCCCCTCTGTCTTGTGCAACGACACTCACTAAAGTAAAAAAAAAGTTAGTTTAAGTAAGAAGAATAGGCTATTGTAATTATAGATCAAAACACTTAAATAACATATCAGGCGAACCAGGGATCGATGAAGCAAAACGAAAGATCAGCTAATCTACAACTGTCCGCCTCCGTAGCTTAGTGGTCTGCAGAGATGGCTTTTATGTTGAGGCCCCAGGTTCGATTCTGGAACGATTTTCCTTTGTTGGGAGGACTGATATGGAGCGCACTCAGGTACGTGATGCCAGATGAGGAGATACGTGACTGAGAAGTAGCGGGTGCAAGGTCTGGTAAATAGGAAAAACGCTGCTGTGCTGACCACATCTCCCGCCATGGTGCATCTGCATGTTGCCGCATGCCAGAGGTTGATACGACGGTCGGTCGACGTCCCTTGGACTTTCAGGATCCGCTCAAGGAACTCAGTTATATACATTAGACTATGAACTAATTCTGCGCTACATGCTGGCTACTTATTAGAATTCTGTTCCTGCCTGAGCCACCTCATACTACCTAGTACAATAAGTGCTTCAGTGAAGCTCGTGTAGCTCTCGTCAGTACTTCTGCACAAGTGCTTCCCAGCTCGCTCCTCCTTCTCAGCTGACCAAGCCACGCCTCGTCTTGTCTGCCTGTACTAAAAGAATGGGATATTACACCCAATGAGCAGCCTAGTTTTAAGGTGTTGCTCGAATTTGTTTTGAGAATAGTGAATACTGATTTGCGTACACTTTGGGGCGAAAGTTGTGCTGATGTGGGCGCCAAGGGAGTCAGGTTCCAGCTTCTTGGGATCGACAGTGGCCGTTAAAAAGGGGCCTCGCACCCCTTTGTCTCAGGGAGTGATGTGGAGGAGTCTGGCGCCAGCCTCATTGTTGCAAAGTGTGCCCCCCCCCCCCTCCCCCGACCCCATATTGTCAGAGCCTTCTCTCTGTGTGATTTGATGACGTCGAATATTTTTGAGATTCAAAGCGTGCTCGCCTCTAGTTGTCTGCGTGCACCATTATTCTACTATATCTTGCCACCATCTTATCATCTGTCCCTTTACACATCACTCGATGCTAATTAAATAAATTATATATCGCCTCTCACTATCAGTATCAATCAAATCAGCTATGTGTTTCCTCTCAGAGGGCGTTCCACCCTCTACCACCTGAATCGTTGATGTCTTGTCTTGTTATATACTGTAGTTCTGATGTCAAATGCTGTACCATTTGACTGCATTTGTCAGTATACCGTATCTCATACTACTACATAACTATTCCAGCCGACAATGTTAATTTTCCTACAAATACCCATGGCTTTATACTGATTTCCACTACTGTATTCCCTGACGTTTAGTCTCCACCTGCGGGAGACGTCTTCGGAGGTAAGCAGTTGCTGTTTTACCTTCGAAGATGTCTCCCGCAGCCGGAGATGAAACGTCAAGGAATAGTCATATATAATGATCATGGCTTCTCATCCCGTAAGTTTTCACTGAAATCAGACTGCAGAGGTGTTTACATTGTTAGCGCCTCCCCGGACCGCTTCAGGTGGAGAGCTATAATGTTCCGCATTCAAATGTATATTGGTGTATGGCATGTAAGGAAATTGACGTATGACATTTTTGGTCAGTAGGTCAGTTAAAGGCTTTTTATTTTCTACCACTACGGTGAAGATGAAATGATGAGGACAACAGCCGGCCGGTGTGGCCGTGCGGTTCTAGGCGCTTCAGTCTGGAACCGCGTGACCGCTACGGTCGCAGGTTCGAATCCTGCCTGGGGCACGGATGTGTGTGATGTTCTTAGGTTAGTTAGGTTTAAGTAGTTCTAAGTTCTAGGGGACTGTTGACCACAGATGTTAAGTCCCATAGTGCTCAGAGCCACTTGAACCATTTGATGAGGACAACACAACACCCAGTGCCCGAGCGGATGAAATCTCGGACCTGGCGGGGCATCGAACTCGGCTCTCACGCATGACAGTCAGCTGCACTGTCACTTAGCTACGATGGCGAACAAGATAACACGCTTTGTTATTTTGTTTTCTCGGATTATTCTTCCTTTTTAAACATATATTTCAATGATATCTTGGTAACATTTCGAAACAGGTAAGTAATACCATTTGAGTGACGTAAGGCCGAAATATGTAATTTTTTTAAAAAAATCTACGTTTGCACAAAGCTGTCTCTTTATTTCAACTGATTAAAACCACGAGAGCTACATCACAATGATTTATTAATCACGACTGGTTTCGTGAAATTATAGTCACATCTTCAGGGGAAAAACTGTAGACCTCAAGCATATACAATAATCAGAACTTTCTTAAACAAGGATGCTACAACGCTGTTTACCAAATGAGGAATACAGACTGTCCGCTACGGTCGCAGGTTCGAATCCTGCCTCGGGCATGGATGTGTGTGATGTCCTTAGGTTAGTTAGGTTTAAGTAGTTCTAAGTTCTAGGGACTGATGACCTTAGAAGTTAAGTCCCATAGTGCTCAGAGCCATTTGAACAGACTGTCCGGTACATATGTCCTTAAAATCTCCGTAAGGGCAAATAATAAAATTGCGGTGTCTTCCTGCGAAATTGGCGTCATAAAGCACGCAACCGTCATCAATGAAGTAACCAGAGTACAACATGGAAAAGGACCAAGAATATACCCGGTAAGATTGTTTAGGTTGGGGACTCTTTTCAACGTTTGTGACGCCGGTCCTTGGTCAACAATTCCTGTTTCTAGGGTTGTGTCCTGCTGTTGTACCTCCGGTTATTTTATTGATGTCGGTTGCGTATTTTATGACGCCAGTTTTGTGCAAAAAGATAGAGGACTTCCAGCATATGTCATTTGTAGATTTTAAGGATATTGTTCATTGAAATGTCTGTATTCCTAACGTGCTAATCAACATTGTATTAGAACGGTACATCCTGGTTTAAGATAGTTTTAATTACAATTTTTTTACCTTATTTAGGTCAACAGTTTATCAGCCCAGGATATGATTATAGTGCCATGAAACCATTTTGGCGTACCTGTTGCGGTTTTCGTCAGTTGCAGTGTATTATCACTGCTGTAACTACCCATCTTGTCAAGTGATTTGAAGCTCTCTTTAGTCCTTTGCTAACTCCGCTTCCCTTACTTACAGATTCCTTGACTACCAATCTGCCCAGTTCTAACAGCCTTATGACGTGCCCGGTTATTCGGAAAAATTTTCTGATAAACGCTAACATGTCTTGGCTGATCGTAACTTTTCGCTCAGTATTTCATCAGCCCATCTACACATTTCTACAAAACTGCTCTTCATATTCCTATCTTTTTATGTAAACAATGAGATTTTTGCGGTGTCTTCTTGAAATACTGTCATGGAGATGTGGGTTTGGGGTTCTTCAGTTAGGGGCTGTTTGATTGATCGTTTGCCATTTCTGCAGCACAAGTTGCCGGCATTCGCATAACGTTCACCTATTTTGCCTGTGGGGACTATTACGCACCGAGAGGAGGCCGGGCATGGATGTGTGTGATGTCCTTAGCTTGGTTAGGTTTCAGTAGTTCTAAGTCTAGGGGACTGATGACCTCAGATGTTAAGTCCCATAGTGCTTAGAGGCAAGTCTATTCCTTCAGGTGTTGTTTACGTTCGCGGCAAGGAGACTCCGATGAGGTGACAACGAACATGGAGGCGTTCATAGAGGAATCATCTCAAGTGATGAAACCATATTAACCACCGCAAGCTGTCAATGTTATTCCTTTAATGCACCGTACCTCTAAATTACATTATTGCCCAGTTTAGCCTTGGGGCACTTTCAGATGTATGATGTTGGGCGATGTGTGTGCAGCATTTAAAAAAACTTGTTTCGTGTTCTGTTGGGCCAGGCACGTGTTTCCACACACACACACATATGGCGAACGCGACAAACATGGCCAGTCAACTTACAGTCACAAATTGTTGGCTAAAACGACCGACGGCCACCTTGCGGTTTTTTTTCTTTTCTTTATGCTTCATCAGTCTTCTGACTAGTTAGAAGCCGGCCGCCAAGACCACCTCTTCATGTTACAGTAGCACTTGCAACCTTCGTCCTCAATTACCTCCTGCATGTATTCCAGTCTCTGTCTTTCTTTACAGTTTTTAGCCTCTACAGGCCCCCCTAGCACTATGGAGGTTATTCACTGATGTCTTAGCGGATGGTCTACCATCCAGTCTCTTCTTCTTGTCAGTGTTCTGCACATATTACGTTCGTCACCGATTCTGCGGAGAACCTCCTCATTCCTTATCACTCCACCTAATTTTCGTCATTCTTCTGTAGCACCACATCTCAAATGCTTCGATTCCCTTCTGTTTCGGTTTACCCCCCAGTCCATCATTCATTACCAAAAAATGCTGTGCACCAAACGTACTTTCTCAGAAATTTCTTCCTCATATTAAGGACTTTGTTTGACATCAGTAGACTTCCCTTGGCAGGAATGTCCTGTTTGCCAGTGCTACCTTACTAGTCCTTGCATATTCGTTTAACAGGACAAGTAAACTAGCTGGCGATAAGGTTTTTGCTTATATGACGTGTCCTGTTAGTTGCGCTTCTAAGCTGATTACTAGGTGCAAGACCACAATTGTATCGTTCGACTTACGTGGGAACAAATTCCAATTCCCACATAACACAAAACAAGTTTTTTGAATGTTACACAGACATCATCAATATTATGCGCTTGAAAATGGCCTAAGACCGGAAGTGGCTAGGAATGTAATTTAGAGGCATGGTGCATTGGAGGAAGAAAACTAACAACCTACGATAGTTAAAGTGGCTCCATCATTTAGACGATAAATTCACTCTGTGGACCCTTAATGAAGAAATTAACATAGTGTAATGTATAGTTCCGTTTGAACTTGGATGAACAAAGTAGAGACCATCGGTGCAGCTTATAGGATTTGTAGACATACGGCTTTAACTATCACCTCTAAAAAATAAAATCGTTTCATTAATTTTTTTAATGTGAAATTTAAAACTTTCCTGACGTACAGTGTTCTATAAAATTTTGGGCCGATTGCCAGATGTCAGAGACTTTCTGCCACGATATTTGTGCGCAGAGTGTTGTGGGCATCTTCAGCTGCACACTCGCGAAAGTACACAGAGTTCCAGTGTTTGAACCGCACCGACTCCCGCGATGTGTGTCAGTCCTCACTGCTTTGCTTCGGCGCATGCACACCTTCTGTAGATATGTGCGCCTGGTCGGGATGAACAAGGTCCCACTGCGCACGTCCCGAAAAGTAAATGGCATTATCACCGGTACAGCCCATCTTCAGTTTCTCGAAGGGTTGTCACACTTTGTTTCTGGTTCTAGTTGCGCACTGTTGTACTGTAGCTTGGGGATTCGAATGTGTAACAGAACTGCAGACATGCACCTGCACACAAACAAACAAAACTAATTACATGACTTTTATTGCGAGGCTATACTTAACAGTTTATGATTGATAACAATATTTTTAAAAAGTCGTAGTCGTCTTACTAAAAGAGGTGCCATCCATTTCACGCGTGAGATCACAAGGCTGTGGGACGTGAAGGCTGACTTAATTCATATAAGCTGTCCTTGAAAAATCAGCCAAATAAGCCCAAACGAAATTACTACGCCGATTTATTTATTTGTATTTTCTGCCACCAGTCACTTTCATTTGTCTTACGTTGAATCTAACATAACGTATTGCGTTTCGAACATGTTCTGCCCTTCTTCAGAGGTAAATTGTTTTACGCTAGATTATGGTCGAATTTTTTGTTTACTGTTCGCTGCTGGAGGGGCTGTTGGGGTACTAGCTACGTCTACGTTATGATTATAAGTGGGCCTACAGCACAGTATCAAATCAAAGATTTATTTTTTGTTTTAAATTTTTGAGGTAGCCTACGGGCTCTTTTCTGGTGTGGGCTTCTGGGTTTCAGCCTTTGTAGGTGACGTGTAAATGTTTCCCAGAATCTGTGTAGGACAGGAATCCGACATCCTAGTAGCCTGGTGGCTGCTTACTCGTTACTGTAGCAAGGCACAGGGTGGGCGATTTATGTAAGTTGGGTTGCCTAGCTCAAAGTGCAGGAAATGCTTTCCAAGCCAGTTTTATTTCCTGCATCCTGTAGATGTTGGTATCTTCTCGGAATAAGTGGGTAGGCCTAATACAATGTCTTTCCACAGATATAGTTTGACCTTTGGCAATCTTCAAGCAATGCTAAACCAAACCCCGTTTCTCTGTCTCTCTCAGCCATCAATATCTTTTATGCTTCGTGATGCTGTCATTAACATGCATCCCATCATTCCAATGCACGTCGTGTAGAAAGTGTGTAGTATCTGTAAACCCACGGTTACTCGTGTTGGTCCGAGTTGTGTTCGGCCGATCTCAGGCATTACCCATTCCACCAGTTTTCTTCGTCGCTCTCTATACTGTCTTCGTACTGTGTTTTTGCAGTATACAGCTGATACACCACTTAGGAATATCGGGAAAGAGGCCATGTAATTTGTGACTCGGTACGTAAGATTATCAAAAGAACGTGAAACAAATGCTTCATGAAAGACCTACAATTTCCTTCACTTTCTGGTTTTTGCTGTCCTTCATTCCTGTTGTGCTCAAGGTGCACTTACATTTCACTGTTTGCCAATACTTAATACGTCCTAATTTACTGTTTTGTTTATGAGGGAAGATTTCGCTTCGTGCACTAGTCTACTTACTGAGCTTTTGAGCATATCTTGTAATTTTGCTTCCAAGACACAGTGTACCTCTCTGCATTGTCTCGCCCTCAATTTCTACTCCAGCTATGTCTCACTGTTCTTAACGATCTTTTCTCCTTTAGTGCTGGCTTTTGTGTCATTTGAAATCTAACACAAAGACGTTGTCACCCTAAAGGAAACATTATGCCCCGCACATATTACAGTCGGTGGTGTTCTGTGTTTCATTACTCCCTCGTCCTTGAACCTTTCCCTTCAAATGCTTTGTTGCAGCTACATTCACGCAGCTGGTTGACATTTTTTAAAGAGTAATCTCTTTTCCAGGTAGTTACTGTCGTAATTTCTAACTCTTCATAACACACAAGACAAAAAGTTTACTCTTTCTATGAAGAATGAAAATATAGTATTGTATATCTCGTGAGTTCAAAGATCTCTAGGTCAGTTTACAACAAATACCTTAAAAGATCTTATGTTGATTCAGGACCCAAAGAAGTTAATAACCTGCTTCTTGACATCAGGTACACTGAACCTTTTATCATCTAATATGAGTTTAATTCGTTCAAATGTATATTAAATGTTTATATTAATCTGCTCCCTTATTTAATTGGTTTTTTATGTAAGTGCTCAACATGGGCTCAATGCCTTATTTCTTCTAAATATATATACATTTATGCAGAAAACATGTTCTTCTGGTTGTCATTGAGTATCCAAATACTAGAAAACGGTTTCACAGCCCACTCCATCAGACTTGAAGTCTGGTGCCATCTATTACTGCTATGTGTTGAGTTCTTTATTTCCCCTAATATTATCCTAAATACAATCTCTCACCAAAAATGTTCCATGTCCAATGTGTGATGTCAACAATCATTTTGGAAAAACAACCCTTTAAGCAAATAACCTGCCTGATATTTAACTGCTGTCTGTAGTAAAATAGGTGATGTTAGATAATGAAAATGATGAGACAATGACTTGTAATAGTTTACGTACACTGGAACTCACAATATATTTTCAGACTTGTATACTGTCGGAATACCTGTTTCTTTCTGTTATCCATGTGGAATACTACATTCACGTAATTCTGCACAATTTGCATTTGTTTTGATATGGGGAATCATTTCTTAGAATTATGATCTTTTCCACATATTAATACTGATGTAGCAAGTATCTGTCACATAATTTCGTGTATAGCTTGATAGGAATGAGATTTACGATAATTTGACTGAAGAAAACTGGTAAATGGTTCAAATGGCTCTGAGCACTATGGGACTTAACTTCTAAGGTCATCAGTTCCCTAGAACGTAGAACTACTTAAACCTAACTAACCTAAGAACATCACACACATCCATGCCCGAGGCAGGACTCGAATCTGCGACCGTAGCGGTCGCGCGGCTCCAGACTGTAGTGCCGAGAACCGCTCGGCCACCCTGGCCGGCAAACTAGTAAATCAGTGTGCAAATGTAACGAGTGCTTTCAACTCAATTCATATTTTGTGTCAGTGACATGTTATGTTTATCCATTCTATGTTAGCAGAAAAATGAGAATATACAGTATGAATACCCTGTTGATGTCACTAAGGAAGATGGAACTTAGATAATATATTGATGTTTCTGTATAAATGGTATTTAATGTTACAGCTTTAAATGTTTATAGCACTTGATGTTGTGTATATGTTGATGCATAAAACATTGTTGGGTACTGTCAGAGGGAACGTAATTAGTATATCATGTAAGAATGAATAAAATAGGTGCTGGTTTATAATATCATGTTAATTGCAACTAATAATGTATGTGTCTGTACTTCTTCAGATGATTGTAAGAAAGAACGAAGGAAGAAGGACAGACATTGGTATTCAATGTCTTTGTGTATAATCGTATTAAAATGCTATTGTTGTTCAATGTAACTTAGCCCAGAACTTCTACAAGCTTTCTGATGAAGATGTTTATGTATATGAAATGTTTTGCAAAACACATTATAATACAAGCAAATTCCTCTGGGGAACAAGAATAAATTAGTATGTATTTGGTTTTTACATGTTTTATATAACAAAGATCGCTGATAAGTGTTGGATGAATAACAAACCATATCGTAAAATTGTGCTCAGAATTAATGAAATTTGTTTCAAAATCTTATTTACTGGCTTGATTATAACTTAGTTTCCTGGTAATAATATTGATATCATTTTTGTTGGAAGATAGACTGGTAACGTAAATTAACAAATGATGCTATTTTGTATTCCTCTTTCTGCATCCTATGAAGACTGACAACCATCATATGATTAATACCGTTATATCTTCTGAGTAAAATGTGATCTAAGTTTTTCCTGCTACTTACTGTTATTTGTGTATGTTAAGTTAAATCAATTGTGCCTAAGAATAATATGATACAAATATTTCCTATAGAGGCTCTTGTTACAGCCAGAGTGCTTCTATGAAGAAATTTATTTGATTATCCAGAGGTCATCTTCACAAATAATTGCTCATTGTTGATGTTCACTATTGTTATGGACAGATGAAAGTTTTCAAGTGTTATAGCCATCTTTAACTATAACTGATACTCAATATCTGATTCAGTATTATTTGAAAAACAGACAGTAATTACAATATTTTGAGAAGTACTTCCCATAAAAGATTGATATAAAACAGTTTATTTATTCTCAACTGCTTTTTATCTTAGGGAATGAGTACAAAGTTTATGAAAATTGTTATTTTTTCATTGAAAAATGTGACTGAAAGACCACTAAAATTCACTTCTATCTGCTGAAATGAGAACTGTGGATAACTGAGTGAACATTAACACTTAATCAAAATTTGTATGTGTCTATTATATTGGTATACATGTATCTTAAATGTTGTATATGTTTTTATAATGAAAGGTGGCCACACTGAGTCACAGCGCCAGAGATTGCGCCAAAGAGTATTATTCAGCCGCCTCCACTGGCAGTGCTTGTTGAGATGTGGTAGTGGAGAGTGCTTGTCGAGAAGTCGTGGTGGAGAGTGCTTATTGTGAAGTAGCAGTAGGCAGTGCTTGTTGAGATGTAGCAGTGGTGAGTCGTTGTTGAGAAGTTCCCATGTAGAGTGCTTGTTCTGATATTGTCATATTGTTTTGATGGGCTAGACACCAGATATTGTTGAATTGGGGATGCTGTAATGATCAGAGTGTGCTTTTCGTCAATATATATGAAGGTAAAAAATTCCTTTTCTTTATTATTTCAATGTCTTAAACAATAATGCCTCTTGGTCACAGGTTCAGTCAACAAAGCATCTGGCTCGTGTTCTTGTATTAGATTGTATTTCTGGTTTCTATGTGCAATTATAGTATTTCTGTTTATTTTTTTAAATTACTTCAGTATAAATGGTATTTAAAGTATCTTGTCGTATTGAGGAAGAACCGTGCCAGATGTGTACGTTGAATCACACTTCCACACACAGAACAGCGACACTTGTGCCTTGTTGTTTCCTAGCTTTCATAGTTGCTGGGGACTTAATTAATTAATTGTGTTAACGGAAATTTCGTTTCATTCTTTGTTGTTCTATGCAGTCAGATTGCGTACAAGTACTAATCAGGGCCAACCGTTTACGAGACAGCGTAATCGGACAGACAGCTACTAAAAATTAAAAAGTATTTGCATTCATTGTATTTAATTAAGCCCCCATGCACACTGCCCTCCAATACTAAACTGGTGATCCCTTGATGCCTCAGAACATGCCCTACCAACCGATCCCTTCTTCTAGTCAGGTTGTGCCACAAACTTCTCTTCTCTAATTTCTTTCTTTAATTCATCTTTCATGTTTTTGAAACATCTCCCTATTCGTGAGTCTAACCGTGTTTCCATTGTTCCCATCTCAGTTCTAATTGTTCCTATTTGTGATCCCACTGAGTCTAACCGTGTTTCCATTGTTCCCATACCAGTTGTAATTGTTCCTATCTCTGTTTTAATTCAAAATTGTTGAGGCTTTCGTGGCCACTTGTTGACAAACTGCCTATTGGCTTCTGTCTCGGGTTCTTCGGCCGACGTTCATCTAATGATTTTTCTGACGTTTCGCCAGCACGAGTGGCTGGCATTGTCAAAGCTTCACCCTCCATTGCCGGTGGTGAACTGGAGCCGAGCTCGCGGGCGCAGGCTATATGTACCTGGCGCGCCAACGTCCGAGGGCTTCTCCGCGGTCATTTCCGGTGCGGTTCTCCTCTTGCTACCTGCGACGGTCGTTCGCTGCAGTACGGGAAGCCAGGATCCGTTGACCTTAAGGCTTTCCTCTTTCTTGTTCAAACTGTTCGCGTGTTTTTGTATTTCTACAGCTTCTCTGAACAAGCGCGTGTGATAGTGCTTCTCTACAGCCAGAACTTCCGTGTCGGCGAATTTTATTACATGGTCGGTCTCATTCAGTGCGTGCTCTGCCACGGCCGATTTCTCCACCTGCCCCAACCTGCAATGTCGCTTATGCTCTTTGATCCTGGTGTTAATGGATCGTCCAGTCATTCCGACATAAACTTTTCCGCATGTGCATGGTATGCGGTATATTCCCCACTTGCAATGTCGGGAATATACCGCATACCATGCACATGCGGAAAAGTTTATGTCGGAATGACTGGACGATCCATTAACACCAGGATCAAAGAGCATAAGCGACATTGCAGGTTGGGGCAGGTGGAGAAATCGGCCGTGGCAGAGCACGCACTGAATGAGACCGACCATGTAATAAAATTCGCCGACACGGAAGTTCTGGCTGTAGAGAAGCACTATCACACGCGCTTGTTCAGAGAAGCTGTAGAAATACAAAAACACGCGAACAGTTTGAACAAGAAAGAGGAAAGCCTTAAGGTCAACGGATCCTGGCTTCCCGTACTGCAGCGAACGACCGTCGCAGGTAGCAAGAGGAGAACCGCACCGGAAATGACCGCGGAGAAGCCCTCGGACGTTGGCGCGCCAGGTACATATAGCCTGCGCCCGCGAGCTCGGCTCCAGTTCACCACCGGCAATGGAGGGTGAAGCTTTGACAATGCCAGCCACTCGTGCTGGCGAAACGTCAGAAAAATCATTAGATGAACGTCGGCCGAAGAACCCGAGACAGAAGCCAATAGGCAGTTTGTCTGTTTTAATTGTTCCTATTTGTGATCCCAGTGAGTCTAACCGTGATCCCATTGTTCCCATATGTGATCCCAAATTTAATATAGCACCCATCAACTGCTCCATGTTAATTGGTTCGAAATTCTTTTCACCCCTAACATTTCCCGAAAAACCAACTTCTTTCGTCATAGCTGTAATGCTATCTGTGTTCGATACTATTTCAGAATCTTCTATCGTTAATCTCGTATTCTGTGAATTTTCTGATTGAGAAAAATTTTGAAAATGTTCCGGACTATTTTCCCGACTTATTAAATTGTTTTCCACTTCATTATTCATCATACTGTTCTCCTGTGTCGGCGAGTTCGCCATGTTAACAACTTCGTCATTCTCACTATTCATCATTTTTGCCTTTTTCATCGATCGCATAATCATTTACAAAACATACACACAATGACACTTTATTACCAACAATATCAGTCACACAAAATGCTTCCCTCAAACATGATTAACGAACAATTGAAATCTTCATAATTGCACAAAATTGTCAAACGCGTATACAAGTCAACAAAAATTAAATTCTGCAAAAAAAAAAAAAAATACCATTAGAAGAATGACAATTACCAAATCTACACATGCAATATATATTACAATTACTAAACGACAAATTACTACAACAATACTACTGTCTGCTATTTTACTATCAGAAGATTTCCAAAGGAAGATCCGAAGCAGCGGTCGCCACGTGCATGGGGGTTAATTTAATACAATGAATGCAAATACTTTTTAATTATTAGTAGCTGTCTGTCCGATTACGCTGTCTCGTAAACGGTTGGCCCTGATTAGTATTTGTACGCAAACTGACTGCATAGAACAACAACAAAGAATGAAACGAAATTTCCGTTAACACAATTAATTAATTAAGTCCCCAGCAACTATGAAAGCTACGAAACAACAAGGCACAAGTGTCGCTGTTCTGTGTGTGGAAGTGTGATTCAACGTACACATCTGGCACGGTTCTTCCTCAATACGACAACATATTTTAAATACCATTTATACTGAAGTAATTAAAAAAAATAAACAGAAATACTATAATTGCACATAGAAACCAGAAATACAGTCTAATACAAGAACACGAGCCAGATGCTTTGTTGACTGAACCTGTGACCAAGAGGCATTATTGTTTAAGACATTGAAATAATAAAGAAAAGGAATTTTTTACCTTCATATATATTGACGAAAAGCACACTCTGATGATTACAGCATCCCCAATCCAACAATATCTGGTGTCTAGCCCATCAAAACAATATGACAACATCAGAACAAGCACTCTCCATGGGAACTTCTCAACAATGACTCACCACTGCTACATCTCAACAAGCACTGCCTACTGCTACTTCACAATAAGCACTCTCCACCACGACTTCTCGACAAGCACTCTCCACTACCACATCTCAACAAGCACTGCCAGTGGAGGCGGCTGAATAATACACTTTGGCGCAATCTCTGGCGTTGTGACTCAGTGTAGCCACCTTTCAATAATAAAATTTATAACAAAAAGGTATGTGATGGTTTCATGATTTAGTGTAAAATTTTAAACTGCAGCATTCAGTTGCTGGGATGGGAGGCATGTTCTCAACACCTTGCCATATAGGGACAACCGATTAATAACCTAAAAATCTTATGAAGTCCATTTTTATATTCCCAGCTGGGCTCCAGTGGGATACAGTCTGATGAAAACAGGTCTCTGGTGGAACTTTAAAATGCTTTGTATGGCAAAAGTTCGCTTGATCTGAAAATCTTTGGCAGCCTCATAATAGTGGTATCTAATGAATTTACTTTGGGTGGTAAATGGTGGCTCTCCAATTTCCCCAAAAGTTTTCAAAGGATGAGAGATATCAAGAATGTGCTGACCATGGAAGTAGTCGGAAACTCTCTGTATGGAAATAGGCCAGGAGGGTATGGACAACATGCACCGTTGTGTTATCTTGTTGAAAGATAACATCATGATGGAGATCTCGAAGATAGGACAGTACCACCAGCCTTAGCATGCCAGAAACACAAACAATGTCGGGTGAATCAGGACAAAAATTTGAAAATTCAAAATACAGATATTTTTACTTGCAGAAATGATAAAGTTGCCAGTTTACTCTTTACCATAATATTCTAGGAACAAATTACAGGATATATTGCTGTTGTAATCATACAAATAAAGAATGTATTAAAGATAACAATGCAGTGCCATGAACCCCTATTTACCCTTGCCCGTGACGATGAATTGGGACAGTTACTTAGATCAGCAGGGACAGTGTTACAATAACACTTCCTCTTCTTTTATGTGCCATGTCTCTATATATATTTATTAAGAGGTATACTGAATGTCTCAGAACAACTTTCATAATTCGAATCTAATTTTTTAAATAACACCTACTACAAACGAACTTCTTTCCATCAGCCCCTACACACTGTACATCATACCACTCCTTTCCCCTTTCTTGGCAATCAATCCAGCCTTACAGTTTCGATGATAAGTGTTCTTCATTTTTTCTCCTTTCTAAAGCAACATTTTTAGGAGTCGTTAAGAGTAGCCCTTGTTACTTCCCACTCGATTGATTGTGGTCCATCTGTTTCTTGGAGATGCAAGAGGATCATAGACTGATACTGAAGACGACGTGGATTTTCTCTTGTTTTAGTTCCTGTTTCTGTAGTTGTACAAACAAGACTATAATGGGACACAACAACATGTTCAATAGCTTCCTCAGCTATCATGCAATTAGCAAGGAATTCATGTTCAGAGAGAACATTTGCACTGAATGAATAAATCAAAGTTTATCTCAGTCCCCACTCAGCCGTCGCCACTTGAAACAGACTGCTTTGAATTTCTATTCAAAAGAGAACTTCTTAGTTTTTTTCCTTCCCGCCCCCCCCTGCCCTTCGTTGTTTTTCACAAAGTATTAACACTCGTTGTCACAATATGACTTCATATAATGTATGAAGTCGATGAGTTGTATGACTAGCTAAACAAATCATGTGTACATCATTTTCCTCGCAAAACCCCCCATATCTGCAAACTTTTATGAGAATTATGTCCACCCAGAAGTAAGAGACATCTTACAAAAGCACCACTACCTTGAAAATAATGCTACCATTTCAAAAAAATCTTTATTTGTCCAACCTGAGTCACTCTTTATTACCGATAAACGAATAAAACTTTTTGCATTTAAATATTGGCATTGATGGAATCATATTTCCTATAGTATTCGTACAAGCAAGAATGGTAACAAGTTCACCCCTCTTTACACAAGTCTGGGAATAGACATCTTTGCAAACTTTCTCTGCAAATATTTTCTTGTTTGGTTTATTATCCATTTGACAACCTGATTCATCACAGTTATAAACAACTGTGGCTTATCAATAAAATTAAGTTCTTCCCCAATTTTACCCAGTTAAGTAAAATACTGCTCAACGTCATGCTTGTTAAGCCAGTTGCAACGCTATGATGAGAGACCTTCAGCCTTCCTCAATATGTTATTTCAGGACTGCAGTTACGAAAAGCAATGAGCCAATTAATTCCTGCCATTTTATGTTGTTTCGAAAACCTATGTTCCATTCTATTTTGAAATGCGAAGAAAAAACGTCAGAATTTAATCCGAACCCAGAATCTGCCTAAGCATCCGTTGTTCTAATTTCTTTTCTTGTTGGATGGGAAATGTAGCTTGTCCACCCTTCTTTTTCAGCTGATTGTCATCACCACTTTGTAGATGACGGTGAAGAAATGAACGTGGCATCCCAAATAGCTCTGCAGCATGAAGTATGCTCCTCCCTTGGCGGAATGCAGTAACACCTTTGCGCATATCGTCTTCAGTCCAACCATCTATACCATTCCCTATCTGGTACAGAACAGTAAAAAGTAAAGCAGGAAAACTTGTTATCCCTATACAGCCCTCATTTAGTGTCTCTATTCACTTGAGAAGTAGTGTTTTTAGTCTACAGATGTTGATAACACTGAAACCACCTTCCATGAACAGGAGAAGTACCGTAACATCATTTCAAATTTCAGATTTAAAATGTACCACGTACGAATACGTAATCATAGTGAAGATCAAACAGTTATACTATATTAGAAATCAAAAGTTTATCTTCGTCTTGTCTTCAACAACCGGCATTTGTTGTTAGAAATTCAGAAAACGACACTGCACTTGGAAATCTGTTTAGCGGTCTTCTGATACATCAAGAATGGACGATAAAAGATGGCATTATCTTCTTATATGGATGGCTAAGAAACATAATGGTGTAAGTCAATGTTTTATAATTTTGATATATCCAGCTGTCCGGTATCCAATATAACCAGTCTGTTACAGTGCGACAGTAGTATAAATCAAACTTAGACTTTCAGACGCTAGGTAGCAGCAGCACCTTGGATTATTCAACGAAACGTCAATTGCATTTCGATTTATAGTGAAGTGAGTCTGACTTACAGCACTATGGTCCTAAGCTCCTACCACAGATCAGACACGTTACACAGCAGCACCATGGATGTGATGAAATGCGTGATATACTCTGTAACAGTTATGAACTTGCAGTTACACTTGCCCCGGAAAATATACACGTGAAAACTGCGATAGGTAGAAGTAAATTATTGATGTGGATCAAAGCACAGAAAGAAGGCCGAAGTTAGAAAGGGGACAAAATCACCATTTACCAAGAACTGAAAATGCATGTGCTACGTTGAAAGCTGGTAGCACACCGGTAAAAGAAAATAGATGTATGCACCATAGCTCTTCATTTGCAGAAAGCCCTCCCGTTTCCAAAACTAACAGTGAAGCAAATAAAATATTTTTTTTTGGAAACGTTTAACGGTGAGGCAGATTACTGTGGATACATGAATTCTTGCAACCTGGTGGCACATAATAGGTGTAAAAATTTGGGATACATGTAGGTATGGGATCAAACCATAGCAAGCAGGGGATCACAATAAAAGCTCCAATTGTGTTATCAAACACATAAAACACAGTCTCTGTAAACACGTAATAATTTTCAGTGACCCTTGCGGCAGACAAAACCGTAATATTAATGTAGCTTTACTTAAATTGCCACAAGGAACGTGTGTAGACATCATTGATCTATAGTTCACGGTTTCAGGGCACTCCTATCTGCCTAATGATGGTGACTATGGTCACGTACACAAGCATCACGGAATCTTCACCCTGGTTGAATGGTACAGAATAGTACTAATTGTAAGGGAAACAAGTTCTTGTTAGAAAGAATGGAAGGTGGGGAGTTTCTGAATGCAGAAAATGTGACATAGTCAGTAACAAAATGAAAAAACAAATGTAAATGAAGACAAAGAGAACTTGTTGAAAATACAGTGGCTTCGCTTTGGTAAGGGAAAGGAGTATTCTATCCGGTACAAGAAGAGAAACTGTACAACGGTCCACTAGCTACCTCCGTTCTTGAGAAAATCGACATGTTGGATTAGCTAATGTACATCCCCCAGGCCACCATGCTTTTTTTTCCTTTTTTTTTAGAAACATAAGACGAAAACAAAACGAACAAGACGTCGGCCTATCTCCTGACGCGATCTCTGAGGATAGCGAAGAAGAAATTCGAACGTAAGATGTATATTAATCTTACAACAATATTGTAGAAATGTGTTATTAAATGTAAATCTCTCCTTGAAAACGTACATTTTAATATACAACCTCAGTGTGGTGTAATTCATTTTTTCTTCATACTCAGTGGTGTACCTCTGTATTTCCCTAAAAGAAAATAGATTACAATAAAATGGTCTTGTTTACTTTGAAAGATAAATTTAGGGCGTAGACTATTAAAAAGTTTCAATAAAGCTATTCTTCGTGGTTCACTGATTTATCTATAGCGACAGTATCCTAAAATTGTCCTGTTTCTACCACTGTCACTCGAACTTACCCTACTGTCTGCTGTCCAGATTATCGACTATGCGAGCAGGACAGAGTGAGACCCAGCTATTCCCCAAAATATCACGTCAGCTGCTGGGACCGTGTGATGATGACGAGTTCAGTGTCTTCTCTGAACTCCGTACACCTTTACGTCCATCGTGATGCAGTATGCAAAGCCTACTGACGGGAACAACCAAATGGAAGCAATCTAATCAGTCGGCTATTCGAAAACATTCGGTTCATTAGGTTGTAGTTTTACGCATCGGTTGAATTATGAGGTCTGTTCAAAAAATTCCGGAATTTTGTCCACAAAATTACCTTTCACTTGTTGTGCATGGTTGCCTTCGAAACACGCTCCTCCACAATCGGTAAACTGCTCCCAACGCCGTTGTCACTTCTGGGAGCAGTCTTGGCAGGTTTGTTAATGGTTCGCACGAAGCGTCGTCTGCGAATTTTCTTTTACCTCGCCTATCGTTGCAAATCTTCGTCCTTTCAACGGGGTTTTCAACACTGGAAATAAAAAAAGTCCGCAGGGGCCAGGGCTGGAGAGTACGGAGTAGGAGGCAGCACAGTGATTTCGTTTCTTGTGCAATAATCACGTATCAACAGGGATGAAGCTGCGGGTGCGTTATACAGCTGTAAGAGCCATGAATCGTCTCGCCACATTTCAGGCCGTAAATTAGTCAAGATCTTTTCGGGTTTTCGGTAACAATGTTTTCCCTTTACGTATGACATACACGTTTATATATTACATGTATAACTGTCGAACAGATATTTTTATTATGAAAACAAGTGACAGCAGAAGTGTCAAACCGAACTCAACTTGTTTTATTTTGTTATTCATACCAAAAATACCATTACCATACCCAATCACGAACACAAAAAAAAAGAAAAAATCATCCAAATCGATCGAGCCGATCTCAGGGATGATCTTTCGCAACTGATTTTAATTTCAGTCTTTTATGGCATACTTCCCAAAAATTTTCGTTCATACAAAACTTTTCCTGAAATTTACGAAGGCAACAAAGACAAAAAAATCATCCATATCTGTCGGGCTGTTCTCAAGTGATGGTATTTCATACATACGGCAATTGAAGTTAATTTCCGACTTTTCAATTGGATTTTCCAAAAATTTTCTTTCATACAAAATCTTGTCTTAACAATAACGAACACAGAAACAACAATAACAAAATCAATCAGACCCGTCTGATACATATACAGCCATTGATTTTTATGTATATGGGCTTCTTTCGCGTGAAATCAGTCCCTGGGAGCAAGAGGATGAAAACAGTTGAAACAATCCGGTGGTGTTTTGTGTACTACTGACATGAGTTATTTATTCTTTCTTTTGAAGCGAAACCAGTCCCTAGTTTTTCTGTTGGTTGAAGCATGCATGTAACTCATCCGTTCACTGTACAACCAATACAAAACACGCACATCCCCCCCCCCCTCCCCGAGGGTAGCCCCAACCCAGGCGTACGTGAAGACAAAAATGGTTCGTTCAAATGGCTCTGAGCACTATGGGACTCAACTGCTGTGGTCATCAGTCCCCTAGAGCTTAGAACTACTTAAACCTAAGTAACCTAAGGACAGCACACACATCCATGCCCGAGGCACATTCGAACCTGCGACCGTAGAAGTGGCGCGGCTCCAGACTGTAGCGCCTAGAACCGCTCGGCCACACAGGCCGGCCCGTATAAAACAGGCTCGATAGGGAGTACAAAGCTGAGCACTGATAGAATTAATTCAGGGATACGTGATAAGAAAGGAACTGTTGCCAGCCAAATTATTGAATAAATAAATAAATAATCTCTGTGACTCCGAGCACGCCTGCGTTCCGCGCACGCTCGCGCCACGTCAGCGTCCTGCTGCTGACAGGGCCAGGGGAACAGCCGGTGCGAGGAGGTGGCGCCGGCCATCGCGCCACCTCCTCGCACCGGCTGTTCCCCTGGCCCTGTCAGCAGTTGGAGGACCGTCCCCTGTGGAAAGGGCATGTAAAAAAAAAGCATGTAAAAAGAAAAGTAGTGATGAATCACTCAATCCATAGACGAAGTGAAAAAATCCGTGTAACTGACGTAACCAACACATAGTTGTGTCAGTCAGTTGCAGAGATGGGAAAGCCCGACTGCTAAAACAGATACACTATTTTTTAGTTTTCGGTCTCAGTTACGTAACAGGTGTTTTCTTTTCTTTTTTACTAATAACAAAGTAAAAACCGAAACACCAGTAAGCCAGTACAAAAAGTTTTCGTTTTCATGATTTTTTTTTAAAAAAAGAAGCAATTTTCATTTGTAAAATTCTTATTGGTGTGAAATATTGCATTGTTATAGAAAATGGAAAAAAAGATCAGTGCTATTTTAATAACAATGCAGACAGAAAAGAGCAGTAAGCACATGGCATAACAATTGGTACACCATGCTGTGGCAATACGAACAATGTTCCAGGTGCCTTTGTATTTCTGGCTTAAAGTACGTGTGTGTGTGCAGCGTTGTCTCACTGTTGTCGCCAGACATCCGTTGTATTGAAGAACGGAACCAACCCCAGTCAGGAAATGTTTTTACGAAGTGACGTCGCTATGAATTACAATGCTTCATTTGCTGAAAAAGGTTAAAGATTTGTCTGCCATTTCTATGAAGTAATAAAAGAGGAGGGAAATCATGGTAAAAACAATAAATTAAAGACTAAGCAATTCAATCATAGTACACAATAAAAGTAGAAAGTATCTGATCTACTGCCTGCGTCTATGTAATATTTCTCTATCTACTTGTAGCCCCTGAAAATGGGCAGATTAACACGAAAAACGAGTTCTTAAACCTCAGTTTCCACCCTTTAGCACTGACTATTCGTAATGCCCAAACAATGGTATGATCCCTGATTACAACATGATTTTTTAGCAGAGTCTCAAAAAATCAGAATCAATAAGAGAGTGCTGGTAATTTTTTCTGTATTCAACCACTTATAACTTTTCGAGAAAAACAGCGAATAGTGGGCAGACTAAATTTTCCTTTATTTGCACGTTTAATTTAAAAGTTTGATTCTAAGTATCTTGAAAGTGAGAGAGTCAAAATTTTAAATCTTTGTTCGATATCTATGTTTTTTACAGAAAATAATAGAAATGAAAAACCGAAAATTGGGTATTTCACAAACCGGTTATTTTGAGAGGCTTTAACGATCAGTTAAACTGGTGTGGAAAAAACAACAACAGAAAACCGGCTGTTTCAGCAACAACCGCCATCCCTAACCTGGACAGAGATGTGGCCGCAGCTTACTAGTTTCATTCGGTTGTTTTCATTCGACTGAAAGAGCAGACAGAACGAAATAACAATCAAAATGGTTCAAATGGCTCTGAGCACTATGGGACAACATCTAGACTTAGAACTACTTAAACCTAACTAACCTAAGGTCTCACATGCATCAATGCCCGGGGCAGGATTCGAACCTGCGACCGTAGCAGCAGCGCTTAGAACCGCTCGACCACAACGGCCGGCAATAACAATCGATGAGCCAATCGGTTGTTGGAAACTGTCGGTTGTCCCATCACTAGTAAAACCAGAATATTTTCCAAAACTGACGTGGTGATACTCCTGTGTCCAATGTTGCCACTGGAAGCACCACTGTTGGCGCACCTCTTCCTGTTGCCGAAACAAGGCAATCAGCAACAATGGCCGTTTGGATACCTGTCTTGCTACAAACAAGCGAGCTTTCTGACTTAAGTAACGTGACTGTGAGTCCCACATAGCCGAATGAACAATGTATAATTCCTCTCAGGTGCTAGTCGCGTGGCGCCGTTGATATCCTACATGGTGCTGACAAGGGAACATCCCCATCGCACCCCCCTCAGATTTAGTTATAAATTGACGCAGTGGATAGGCCTTGAAAAACTGAACACAGATCAATCGTGAAAACAGAAAGAAGTTGTGTGAAACTATGAAAAAATAAGCAAAATATACAAACTGAGTAGTCCATGCGCAAGGTAGGCAACATCAACGACACTGTGAGCTGACGAGCGCCGTGGTCCCGTGGTTAGAGTGAGCAAATGCGGAACGAGAGATTCTTAGTTCGACTCCTCCCTCAGGTGAAAATTTTACTTTCTTTTTTTTCTCAAAGTTACGATCTGTCCGTTCATTCATTGACGTCTCTGTTCACTGTAATAAGTTTAGTGTCTGTGTTTAGCGACTGCACCGCAAAACCGTGCGATTAGTAGACGAAAGGACGTGCCTCTCCCATAGGATCCTAAAACATTTGATCGCAATGTCATAGGTCAAGCGATTCCTTCACAGGAAAACACGTCTGATATATTCTATACGACACTGGTGACGGCATGTGCGTCACATGTTGGCGAATGGGTAAAAAGATTCTTCTACCTTGCGCGATATAGGTTTTCTTGTGGATGTGATAATCACTCCCAAAAAAGTGATGAAAACATAAGAGTTTGTCACATAAACTGCAACAAATGAATGCAACAGTTTCACAGTCGCACTGTTTTCCCTGTGCTCTGTCAAAACATATGTTTTTTACGTTTTCAAATGTTTCCGTGTGTAGACCGTCAAATCCTGCAGATGTCCAAGCAAATCTAAACATGTCCTGGAATTTTGGAGAGCGAAGTTGATTATGTGTGAGTGCCTGAACCTTAATAATTGTCTGAAAATAAAAAATTAAACTTTTCACTCGAGAGAAGATTTGAACCAAAGACCTCTCGTTCCGCAGTTGCTCACGCTAACCACGGGACCATGGCGCTCGCAAGCTGACACTTGATTATGTGTGAGTGCCTGAACCTTAATAATTGTCTGAAAATAAAAAATTAAACTTTTCACTCGAGAGAAGATTTGAACCAAAGACCTCTCGTTCCGCAGTTGCTCACGCTAACCACGGGACCATGGCGCTCGCAAGCTGACACTCTCCTAGATGTTGCCTATCTTGCGCATGGCCTACTCAGTTTGTATATTTTGCTTATTTTTTCATAGTTCCACACAACTTCTTCCTGTTTTCTCGATTGATCTGTGTTCAGTTTTTCAAGGCCTATCCATGTGCCAACTTATAACTAAATCTGAGGGGGGTGCGATGGGGAGGTTCCCTTGTGAGTGTGTGGCCAGGGAGGTAGCTATGAGGCTGTGACAGATAAGGTCTGCACTCGGTCATTGTAAGTGACAAAACTTGCTTGGTTCTGTGCTACAATTTGTAAAAATACGAAGGCTAATCGAAAAGTAAGGTCCGATTGGTCGCGAAATGGAAACCACAGATAAAATTAACGATGTTTTATTTACAACACTTTCCTACACCTTCCAGCTACTTCTCTATGTCGTCGCCACTCCGACTTACACATTGGTCGTAGAAGGCAAGCCGCCCATGCTTTCCGACACTTCTCTACTCTGGTCTGCAGTTCTTTGTCTGAACCCAAATGTTGTCTACTTAGCTAGCTGTTCATGTGAGTAGAGACGAACATCAGAGGGAGCAAAGGCCGGGATGTATGGTGGATGATCAAACACTTCCCACCGAAAACGCTGCCTGGGCGTCGTCATTGCCCCTACAGTTTGCGATCGAGAATTGTCATGAAGAAGGTACGTTACACGGGGTTACATGAAATCAGGCGAGACCTCGCAGCGGGAACTCATACTTGTCGGGAGACGCTGTTGTTTCAGGCATCTTTAAGTGCTCATTATGAGGTCGGAACTGAAAAAAGCGACGTGATGCGGTGGAAAGGCATATAGACACACTGCCCAACACATCTATGTAAACCAGGGATTCCCAAAGTGGTCGATATCGACCCCTAGGGGTCGACATAAACGAAAACTGATTTTGGGGGTCGACGACGTCTAAAAATCGACCCCTATTAAATTAATACAAGTTCTTATTTAAAACTTCTAAGATAGGTAGGTACTGTATTGTTTATGTTGTGTTACGTGTACTAAGAATAATTAATATTTTTGTAGGAAACAGCATTGTTGTAGTAATGTAAAGTCTCAAGTTCGTACAAGATGAAAAACTCGCCAAGTCTGTGTGGACAAGTTCGTGCAAGATAATGAGTTCGAGCGTACGTCTTTCAGGCGCGTTTCGACTTGCTCTCTATTTGACGCTTACGTGATTTAACACGAACGAATTCATGATCAAGTCCAAACATGTTCCTGATATTTTACTATTTAACAAGCTTGCACTTAGGATTTTTCAGCCATTTTTGAATCTGCGTTGGAGTTTTTACAAGAAAAAGATCCGAATTTGAAAGAAAATCTGAACAATTGTAAAACAAATATTTATTACTTGATTGATATCTTTGGAATGTTCAACAAAGTAAATTTGCAACTGCAGGGTGACGATCTTAAGTTGATTAAAACAAAATCAATAATACCGGCCTTCGTGGGTAAACTAATCCTTTATAAACAAAATTTAGGCAGAAAAGAATATTCGCAGTTTCCACATTTGTCAAAATTGCCAGAAATGCATCAAGATGATGACAATTTATTGTATGTCACTCACATGGACGCATTACACAAGGATTTTACGGAGTGGTTTGAGGATTTTTTAAATTTATAAATTCCTCAATGGATGATAAATCCGTACAATACCACAGCCATAGAAGAAGCCAATGTGATAATGCAAGAAGAGTTGATTACCATCAGCACAGACGAAGAGTTTAAGCAGAAGTTCAACCAAGGCTATCAGAAGTTGTGGTTGCAACCCAACATTGAAACACAGTATCCTACATTGTGGAACATTGCTGAAAAATACCTTATCGCTTTTCCATCATCATACCTATCTTTGAGTTTGCAATTAAATTTATTTCTGTCAAGGAAATGTTTAACCCAAAATGAAGCCAGTGTGATATCAATAAAATTATTTATAGTGAGTACAAATTCTTACGCTACGTAGGTGGTTATATCGCCTCTCTCTTCGCAACAATTAAATCAATACAAGCAAAACTGTACCCATTTGTACTAATATTTATGCCTGTGTAGCAGCCTTGATTATCGTCGGCGTAAGCCGTATTTACGAGCGTGTAGAATATATGCGAAGCGAACAGCGTGTTGAACATCCTTTACCTTTTTCCCAACAATCCTGACCACATCTTACATTAAAATCAAAACATTTTAATACCAAAGACGAGAGAGAGACAGTAATTTCCTTACTTTAAGAAGTGCAGCAACCCGTCATTTATTTATGTATTTTTATTTATATCGATACGCGTTTCGCAACTTTTTTTCCGTCCTCATTCCTGAAAGTTACAGGAGCGGACGGGCAACTAGAAAACTTATGGGCTGTCTCTCACCCTTTCGCATGCATACGCCCATTTTGCCGCCAAAACCAGCGTATAAACCAAAAATAATTTTTACACAATACCTGAGACAGTGATCTCAATGACCGTGAGGATGCTGAGCTAGCACGGAGAACTGAGAAGGTCGATGTTGGAGTGGATCATCAAGTTCCTTCAGGAATTGGATAGACGTTGCAAATACATGGAACGTATGTCAGATCGTTTTCTTGCTTTAGAGCCGAGAAATCTGAAGAAAAGCTAGGGAAGGGAGCTTACCACGACTGTCAAAAGTTTCAGTGACACTTCTGTCGAGATTTCTGAAGATGGTACCCTTGCAGATATTCTGTGCCTGACTTTTTGCAAGGCGTCAAAGTTCCAGAAGAAGAGTCTCTTTCATGGACATCTTTAAGATTTAAAAATCTTAAACATGGCTACAAAACAGCAACTGTGTAATAAATCTGAAGAAGTTGAAAAATCATCCAACCAGTTGCAAATAAAGGTTCCTTAGCCCTTGACCTAGGTTAAGATATTTGTAAAAATATCGTCTTCATAAGTAGTGGGCCTTGTTACATCGCAGTTGGCCTTTGTCTCTGGCATGGTGTACACGTAACTTCTGCAGATTTTTATCCTGTGACGCGTTGCATGGTGGCTTAATTAAAAAGAAAAGCTACGAAACAACAAAGTACAAGTGTAACTTTTCTGTGTGTGGTAGTGTGACTCACCGTACATGTATCTGGCTCGGTTCTTTCTCAATACGACAAAATATTTTAAACACTATTCACAATGCACTAATTGAAAAACCAGAAATACTGTAATGGCACATACAAACCAGAATTACAAGTCTAATAAATGAATATGAGCCGGATGCCTTGTTGACTGTACCTGTGAGCAAGAGGCATTGTCATTAAAGAAAACTGTAATACCTTCTTACCACATTATATATTGATGAAAATTTTCCATTACACCAGCATCATAAATCAAAAGCCCATCTCTTCAAATACACTCTAACAATTGCAACTTCTTCCTTCTATACTTTACACCAACCGAACAGCATCTACTCTCTCGCCCAACAGAACAACTGCCCTCGACATCCTCTGAACTACTACTGCCCCAGTGGAGGTGGCGGAATGATAATCTTTGGCGCAATCTCTGGCGCTGTGACTCAGTGTAGCCATCTTTCACATGCCCCTTCTCCACGTGCTAGAATTTGGTGGTATTTTTGCCAGCATTGGTGGTGAAAATATCACCAAGTTCGTCCAAAAAAACCAGACAAAAATAAATGATGATATTAATAAATAAATATCACATAACTAAATAAATTTTGGCTTTGCACTGACCCTTCAATAACCTAATATATAAAAATACAGTAAGGAATACAAATGCTTGCATATATGTGATTTTACATAATAGTTTACGCAAGTATCATTTGTCAGAGTAGTTAAACAGTTCAATCAATTGCACCAGCAATGACGAATAGGTGCAGATAAGAGTCTCATTTCATAAACAGTAAATACACAATAAATCAGTTTACACAAATATTCATATAAAATCTTTTCAATAGTTCAATAAACAAGTACCACTCCACAGAGTAGTTGACAGTTCCAACAGTAACACCCAGCAATGGTCAACAGGTGTAAATAGCAGTCCCATAACATTTCATAAACAGTAAATACACAATAAATTAGTTTACACAAATATTCACATAAAATCTTTTCAATAGTTCAACAAACAAGTAGCACTCCTCAGAGTAGTTGACAGTTCCACCAGTAGCACCCAGCAATGGTCAACAGGTGCAAATAGCAGTCCCACAACATTTCATCAGCAGTATTTGAACAGCTCCAACAGTGGCACCCAGCAATGGCGAGCAGGTGCAGGCACCAATAAGTGACATCTCATCAGTGGTTGGGCAGTTCCAACAGTGGCACGCAGCAATGTTGAACAGGTGCAGACAGCATCAAGTGACATCTCATCAGTGTTTGAGCAGTTCCAACAGTGGCACCCAGTAATGTTGAACAAGTGCAGGTAACAGTCCGTAATATTCACCAGCAATAATTAAACAGTTCATCAGAGTTTATCAGCAGAAATTAAACATTTCCAAGTGGCACCCATCAATGATAATAGGTGTAAGCATGAACAACAGTTTGAATGCACACACAATTGTTTTTACAAAATTATTATCAATGCTCTTACACTAAACATACAAATTATAATAAATACACAAATGATATCAGATAATTGTCATATTAACTATTACAAATACACAAATATAATATTTATGGGTGTCAGTGCAAGCCGCAACAAATAAGTAAAATAATATTTAGGAGGTAGGTCGGTACCAATTTTTTGGGATTAGGGAAGAAAAACACACAAAACACACTCACTCATCATTCATCCACATACCAAGTACTATTGTGTAATTGAATAGTGTTAATTATGTAAATGCAATTCTGTCAAAATTTGATGTTCAACATGTGTATCAAATAGTAATGGCAGCAGTGTATAATAGTCAATAATAGTCAACGTCATAGTCATCATATCAAGACCAATGTTTGCCGAGCCACATCAAAATGTACTGTTGCTGAACAACTGTCAGTTTGCAAGATATGCAAATACTTCCTCCCCGCCAAAAAAAAGTATATACTGCTTATTGATTTAACAATGTGTGTGTGTAGACAATCTTCCTTCCACTGTAGTGTTCTAGTCTGCCACCTTCATCCTTCTTGTTCTATATAAACCAACAACAACAACAAAAATGCTCCTCACTTACCTTGCCTCTTATCCACCAAAACTCTAATAATCATCAGCATCACATAATCTCAATACTTCAGTAATACCTCTTCAATACACCGATACATATAAACCTTATCACCAATATCATTTCACTTCCATAACAACTCTTTCCTCTAGTCAGTCTCCTTGAACAAGTACAGATAAAATCCTAGTGCAAACTTCATCATCCCAGACAATCCGAAGACACAGTGTCCACACACAACCTCTGTGTAATCCACCTGAGCCAAATCTTCTACTCACTATGAATTATAAAATACATTTTTGTTATCTTGTCCATCATAAAATAAAATAAATGCATACATGACCTCTAACAGCCTTCAGTTTGAATAACTTTCAGTAAGTAGGTGCGAGTACACAGTATTAATGATCACATAAGAATTTGAATAAATAAATCGTAATATTTCACAGTGTGTACGCCACTTCAAGAATCATGGCAAAACAGAAGCAAACGTGTGGAGTATTTCTTTGTGTCAAGTGTCACTTGCTATTTCAATTGCTCACGAAGAATGCAGTGTAATAACTGTCAATGGTCTAAAGCTAGTGTTGGTATTTCATGTCGTTAGCTTCCTTTGTATTATAATGAATTTATACAGCTACAATAAAACCTCCAGTTCATGCGACTTCAGTGAAGTTTCTTGCACCCATGTAGTTCGTAGAATTATAGCAGTTCATTTTCTTATCTTCAAAAGTAAAGCACTGAGCGTAAGCAAAACATGCAATAGCGAGTAAATATACCAGTAGAGAACAGAATGTCAACAAGTGGATGCAGCACAATCCCTACAACGAGGCTCTGCCAAGCGAACAATCTATAATTAATACCATAGTGTAACCTAAACTCTATGTTCGTACACAGCACATATTAAATTAAAGAGTAGTTATCACAACAAAACAGAAATGTGTAAATATGCAATCGATACGCAAAGCAGCAATTATATATATTACATAATAAATAGGTCATTAGCATCATATCAGCATAAGCAAATGAATGTTCATATGTAATCTCAATAAGTAAACATGAAGGCGCAAGCAGATAAATCCCAAAGTCTAACTTACATACACAGCCATATCAGCACAACTGATCAGGTGACAATTATAATTTAAATAAATAGGCATAGCAGGCACTTAATAAAAAATATGAAATCAGTGAAAAAGCATAGGAGCCAAGCGATGCATAACATACATAAGTAACAACCCTGTTCATTAATAAAACATAGTCAAAATCAGCAAATGTACACAAGTATCTCGCTTCATAAGTAAATTCATAGAGCATAAAATTTAACGCAAAGTATAAATCACGTAAACGTGAGCAGCAAATTACGTATAAAGTACATACCTAAGTGGAAATATGTTACCTGAAAAATAAACTCAGTTTATTACTTTCTTCCTCGAAATTATATTCCTCCTGAAATTTTGTCGATAGCAAGTCTTCTTAATGTCGGACACGCACAGAATTTACCTGAAGTTCTTAAATATTTTATACAACTGTATCCTGGAAAAACTGAACGTTAATAACATAAGTTATCAAGTCACTATAGCTTTATACTGAATTTAATCGGAGAAATTAAACTGCGTATTTGTCTACGGCTGTAAGTGCATTCGCACTGAGCGCTCGATCAGCTGTAGGTAAGCGTGACGTTGGAAGTAATTGTTTGCGGTCAACGGCTACCTTGTGCGGCGCGCGGACTGGCTGTTGCTTTGTGTATGTGCTGCCACTAGAACACGGCGCGGTATTCCTGCATTCACTGCGTGTTTACGTGTAACTGTTAATTTATCAAAATTTTAACGTTCGATATATGATGTATTCCCTTAGAGCGCCGTGATTTAAGAGTTTCTACTTCGACAGTGTTATCATGAATAATTTTGCGAACTCTATATGGACCGTTATAAAGCAGAAAAAAATTGCGACACAAGCCTTTTCCTTTGTGAGTCAAACGATGAGACTTAATTAACACCTTTTGACCAACTGCCAAAGTTTTTAAACGACCAGGACGTTTAGATGATTTCTCTCTTCTAGCAGCCGCAGAAGCAATATTTTGTAGTGCCAGGTTGACAACTTCAGAATGCTGCAGTTTCCGTGAGGCGGAAAACAATATAGGCGGTAAAGAAGTTGAATCATTAGGAAGTTCATTCAGAATGTTTTGAAAAATATGAAGATACTGATCCCACGTTCTGTGATTCTGATGACAATAAAGACGACACAATTTATTGATTTACATCCATCTATCTGACGCGTTAGATTGAGGTTGAAATGTGAAATGAAAATTGGTTTAATCTTTCGACGCCGTAGAGTACGAAGCCAATTTTTAGAGCGAAACTGTGATCCATTATCTGATATAACTTTATCAACATGACCCACTCCTTTAAGAAAATGTTTGATGAAAGCGTTAGATACTGAACGAGCTGTTGCTTTGCGTAAAGGTGTAAAACACACATATTTTGATGTCAATTCCACTACTACCATAATGTACGCAAAACCATTAGTAGAACGAACCACTGGACCGAACAAATCGACTGCAGCCATCTCCTTTAATCTCGCTGGAATGATAGGAAACAACAGTGCTCTGTGAGAAATAGTTGGCCGCTTAGCCTTTTGACATAATTTGCATTTAGCAAGAACAAATCGAATACGTTTTTCCATATTACTGAAGTAGCAATTTTCTCGTAATTTATGAAAGCATTTTCTGGGACTAAAGTGTGCATAACTGAAATGTGTATACCAAATCAATTTGTTAACCCACTCATCAGGAATGCAAATTAACCAAACAGAGTTGTCAACCGATTTTCGTTTAAAAAGAATATCATGATGAACTAAATTATACTGTCTAATCGCTACGCTTTCCTTTGTCATAAGGCTGGTATCTATTGTCCTGTCTGTTTCGTCTGTCATTCTTAAAATTACCCATACAACGTCCGTTCCGTTCATTATCCCTTTTCTCTGAAAATCTATTGTGATTACCGTTACCGAAAAAATTACAAGAAGTTCCGTCGTCGTTGTCATACTCAAGTAGTTGTAGCAAAGTCTTAAAAGTTTCAATCTCGTCTTTATATCTTCCGGCTAAAGCAATATGTCTTATCGATTGTGGAAGCTTAATTAAACAAATACGAATTAATTCAGTCGGGCTATATGGGTTGGAAAGGAATTGATTCTTTCGAATCATGTCTCTTAAGGCTTGGAGAGGAATTGATTCTTTCGAATCATGTCTCCAAAGTATTCTGAAGGCGTGCGGAACTCAGACTGTTTAAAATTACGCTGCATAATAAGACTTTGTTTGACTCGGTCTTGCGTGTTTTCGGACCAATATGCCTATAGAAATGCATGATAAAAATCAATTGAATTATTACA
This sequence comes from Schistocerca nitens, assembly GCF_023898315.1. Taxonomy (NCBI): domain Eukaryota; kingdom Metazoa; phylum Arthropoda; class Insecta; order Orthoptera; family Acrididae; genus Schistocerca; species Schistocerca nitens. The sequence goes on from NC_064623.1 coordinate 228,842,817, forward strand.
ATCTCTAATAAGCGCGATCATGCGCGTCGCCGGTTCGTTTTCTAAATACCCACACATAAATTCCAGTTTGCGACTTAGTGGCCAATTTGGCGGAAGTGCGTACATAAATTGATCTAACCATGAACATGGATGTATGTCATTATTACAATTGCAAAAGATCTTAAATTTCCGAACAATTAAAAAGTGTTCATAGTCAAAGTTTTCGCCTCGTGGAGACAAAGACCTACCGCGTCTGTCCCAGTCCGAATGTCGATTATTGTCAAGTTCGCGAGCCTGGCGCTCTCTTGTTGCATCTCGTAAATGAAATAAATTATTTTCTTCAAAAGCCCCGCTATCGGTGATCCTAAATTTCTTCTACTGTCTTTTCCTACGATTTCGCTTTCAGTTTGTTTAACTTGCTTTCGTAAAGCCTCAAATTCCCTTTTAACGCGTTCATTAAATTTTCCCTGATTTTCAACATGTTTATTTATATTCTGGTACTCCTCTGTTTCTGCAAATGGCAATGGAGCTGTATCATCTGTATTTCTGTCCCCATTTAAACTAAGACTTGTCAATTTATCTGAAATTTTCTCAACTCTTTCCGATAAGTCACCTATTTGGTCTTCCTGTTTATTTACGTCTTCCGTAAGTGTCGTGATCGGCTTTCAGTATTGACACATTTAGTAGTTAACTGCTCATATTGTTGTGTTAGGTTATTTATTCTGTTATTTGGTACGGATTCCTCGATTCTTTCCAATATTTCTTCCTTATCGTGTGCACATTGTAAATTTAGCTCTGAAAATTATTGTACTATCACACGATCTCTTTCTTCCTGTTATCTATCCTGTTCCTTTTGTCTGATTTCTATTGAAGTTAATCTATTATTGTGAGCATTCAAAATCGGTTGTACCTCTCTAATTTCTTGATTTAATTCATCTTTCATGTTTTCAAAACATGTCCCTATTCGTGAGTCTAACCGTGTTGCCATTGTTCCATCCCTGTTTTCATTTCAGTTTCTAACTGTATTTCCATTGTTACCATATTAATAAAGCTAACTTCCTTCTTCATAGCCATAAAGCTATCTGTGTTCAATGCTATTCCAGAATCTTTTATCGTTAATCTCGTATTCTGAAATTTTTCCGATTGTGAAAAAATTTGAACTGGTTCCGGACTATTTTCCCGGTTTATTAAATTGTTTTCTACTCCATTATTCACCATACTGTTCTCCTGTGTTGACGAGTTCGCCGTGTTAACAATTTCGTTATTCTGACTATCCATCATTCTTGCCTTTTTCATCGATCGCGTAATCATTTACAAAATATACAAAACTCGTCACTATACGAATATTACATACAATATAACATTTTATCACCAACAATACCATTCACACGAAATGCTGCCTGACAAACACGATTAACAAACAATTAAAACCTTCACAATTGTACAAAATTGTCAAACCCATATACGACACATCAAAAATTAAATTCTGCAAAAATACCATTAGAAGAATGACAAGACAACTACAAATGTTCAATTACAAAATCTACACATGCAATATAGACTACAATTACTAAACTACAAATTACTACAACAATACTACTGTCTACTATTTTTGCTATCAAAAGAATTCCAAGGAATGATCCTGGCAGGGTCGCCACATGCATGGGGGCTTAATTAAAAAGAAAAGCTATGAAACAACAAAGCACAAGTGCAACTTTTCTGTGTGGTAGTGTGACTCAACGTACATGTATCTGGCTCGGTTCTTTCTCAATACGACAAAATATTTTAAACACGATTTACAATGAACTAATTGAAAAGCCAGAAATACTATAATTGCACATAGAAACCAGAATTACAAGTCTAATAAATGAACATGAGCCAGATGCCTTGTTGACTGTACCTGTGAGCAAGAGGCATTGTCATTAAAGAAAACTGTAATACCTTTTTTCCTCATTATATATTGACGAAAATTTTCCATTACACCAGCATCGTAAATCAAAAGCCCATTTCCACAAATACACTCTGACAATTGCAACTTCTTTCATCTATACATTACACCAGCTGAACAGCATCTACTCTCTTGCCCAACAGAACAACAACTGCCCTGGACATCCTCTGAACTACTACTGACCCAGAGGAGGCGGTGGAATAATAATCTTTGGCGCAATCTCTGGCGCTGTGACTTAGTGTAGCCACCTTTCAGTGTATTACAATTTTATGTTGACAAGAGCCTCTACCTGTGTACATTTACTTGTGAGAATTGATTCTGAAGTACGATATATGAGATCTGGTGGCTATCAAAAGCCATCAGTTGGGATCATTCTTGTTTGGTCAATTCTGTATATGACAACAGTTCCTCGGCTTTATCTAATCTAATGTACTATCATGTGATGTAACAAGGCCCATTACTTCCGAAGAAGATATTTTTACAAATATGGAAACCTAGGTTAAGGACTAATAAACCTTTATTTGAAAGTGATTGGCTGATTTTTCAACCTCTTCATGTTTAACATTCTTACTGTTTGCGGTTCAGTACGCATTTTCCGAAACTGTTCACGATATCATTTTAGAGTTAAGATTTTTAGTATCTTTGTATATAACTATAGCATCATGTGAGACATTTCTCAAAACTCAAGCTAGTTAACAATTACCTCAAGTCCGCCACTGAGACGAGTAAGATCCTCTAGTTTATCAATTTTTTTAATCGAAAATAGCTAAAGATATCTATTCTGATAACGTAATTTGAAAATTTGCAGCAGAAAAAGTTAGAAAGTAGGGATTCTAAGTTACGTGTAGTAGTCAGGTTCGGCTATTTGTACTTCTTCATTAATAGCCAATTAACTGTGTTTTTTCTGTTTGCGAATAGACCACTTAGAATCAAACGACAATTTAATTTCTTCTTTGTTTGAAGTTTCCTCTTTCCCCAGTGTTTCTTCATATGGACGCTGAGCTATTGCTTCCGTTCATCTGTCCAGGCTCTTCCAGTCTTCTTAGTTCTTTAGCCCCGAAATCTTTCCAAATTTTGGATCACGGTCCGAAATGTATCGCTGTTTAACATTTGAACTTCCTGAATGCTGAGCCTTTCCAGATCTCTACGAGCTTCCTTAATGCGTGTCGTTGTTATCTTCTTTTTCCACAGGCTGTCAAATATCCTTTTACTTATTCACGTTATGTCCATTCTGTACAAGTGTACTAGATATGATAACCTCCTCTTTATGATGGTCTCCGAGATTTTCTCCACCTTTTTGTATTTTTCATTGTTGCTCAGAGGTTTGCAGCCAGTTTCAACCTGAGTTGGACCCATGGTATTCCGTTAATTGTTCTATTTATAAATTGAGTTTTATTTATTTGTTTCCATTCATAAAAATTATTTACAAAAAAACTGCTTCCACCATCTCCAAGAAATTATTCCAGGCGCTGAGACCCATAGGGGCCTACTACACACTGTTGCCAATTTTGAGATTGTTCAAGGGGGCGGTCAAATGGAAAAAAAAGGCAATAAGTAAACCGTTTATTATTTCCAAAATAGTTCAAATGGTTCAAATAGCTCTAAGCACTATGGGACTTAACATCTGAGATTATCAGTCCCCTAAGAACTACTTAAACCTATCTAACCTAAGGACATCACAAACATCCATGCCGAAGGCAGGATTCGAACCTGCGACCGCAGCAGCAGCGCGGTTCCGGACTGAAGCGTCTAGAACCTCTAGGCCACAGCGGCTGGCTCCAGAATAGTCGGCGTAACTATTAATACATTTATCGCCCTGTGAGATAAGACGGACAATGCGTTTACGGAAAAATGTACTCTCGCCTAGAGATCCATGTTTGTATCCAGGCAAGCACCTCTTTGTACGAAGCATATGGACGTGCACGACTGTCTTTATTCAGAGCTCCAAAAAATGGAAATCGCATGGCGAGAGATCAGCCTATGGAAGACGTGTAAGAGCTTCGCAGAGAGACCTCTGATTCAACCGGAAACATTTTCCCACGAAGGCACTGACCGTCTTATCTCACTGTTGCGGAGATTACTTTCGAAATATAAGGGGCAATCAGAAAGTTCCTGATTGAGGGCGTTGCTTCAGCGTATTTGCAGCGTAGCGCGACTCTGTTGCTGGTATATAAGCACTAACATTTAAGCAAGGGATTAGTGTGGTATTCGTGTCTTACCGACGTGCGTGCTCTAACTGCTGAAACATGAGGTAAGGTAAACTTAATACCAAATGTGTCAAAACAGTATCCACGTGCTGTTATTCTTTTCTGAGCTGCTGAAGGGTAAACACCCGTAAACATCCAGTGTGGTACGGTGCGACAAGGGGTGAAACTGTTTCATGATGACGCACGTCCCCATATACCAAATGCATTAATGCGCAAGTTACGCCAGTCCGAGTGGGAGACATTCGAGCATGCTTCCTATAGCGCTGATCTCTCGCTATGCAATTATAATGCCTTACATCTCTTAAAAAAGGCCGCGAAAGGGCTGCGATTCCCGTCAAACGAGACTATGCAGCAGGTAGTTAAGAATGTAATCGACACAGCAGGACACGGCGTTTCATCAAATGGGTATCTTCACCCTGGTGTCGGTGGGGTAATTGCCTCAATGTTCACGACGATTTTGACTGATTAGCACACCGATTTTGGACTGTACGGCCTTCAAATGGAAACTTTTTGATCGTCTTTTTCAATCAAGAGGTTACCTACATTCCTCCATCTGCCCTCTTTTCGTTTGACTGGACCTTAAAACTCATATGCATGCTGCTAACATCTGTTGAACTTATGATGAAACAGCTTTATTTGTGTTGTAGAACGAAATTGTATATGCTATGAATATTGACTACAGTTACTCCTAGATTTTTCTGATATTCATTTCCAAAAGGGCCCAAAGAAAAATGTATAATTTTGTTGCTCTATGCTGCTATATCTACGGTTGGCAAAAAATTTATGGATCACTTAAAAAAACAAGTAGATTTCATGCCTGAAGTGGAGAAGGCGTTTTATTTGAACCTCAAGCCGCAGAACACACTTAATGAAAATGATAACCAGGATCATGAAGTGTTGGTATATGGGATGTGTGGTACATTTAGTATCTATTCTTTATGTTCCGATTCTAGCTTCACATTGATGACACACATTACGAGTTTCAAAAAGACTTTATTTTACCTAGCTTCAACATGAAAACTTTGTGAAGTTACATCAACAAAGTGCCCGCCTGGCTAGCCGCGCGGTCTGACGCGCTGCTTCCCGAGCGGGAAGGCGTGCCGGGCCCCGGCACGCCATCGCCCGGCTGGTGAGTGTCGAGGTCCGGAGTGCCGGCCACCCTGTGGATGGTTTTTAAGGAGGTTTTCTATCTGCCTCGGCGAATGCGGGCTGGTTCCCCTTATTCCGCCTCAGTTACACTATGTCGGCGATTGCTGCACAAACAGTGTCTCCACGTACGCGTACACCATACTTACTGTACCACTCACACATCTGGGGCTACGCTCGTCTGGTATGAGACGTTCAGAGGGGGGGGGGGGGGGTTCCACTGGAGGCCGAACCGCACAATAACGCTGGGTTTGGTGTGGGGTGGCGGTGGGGTGGGTGGACTGCTGTGACCTGTTGTGGGGTTGTGAACCACTCAGGGCTACCGCGGGATGAATCTGTCGTTTCGATGTCCCCAGTTTAATACACAATACATAAACAATAATAATCCTGAATATTAATTACGATTTTATAATAGAAAGTGGGTACATCATTTTTTCCTATGAAACATAGGATGTTGAGACTAGGTTGAAAGAAAAATGTCGAATGTGTGAGACCGGTGGTTTGCCAACAGAAACTCTGCAACGGGTGCCAAACTACCTAGGTACACCGCTGCAGCGTGGCCCTCCTGAAAGCAATGCCTATATACTTCTATGACAGTTGTGAGATCCCAAGTAACACGAGCTGTAATACAGGGTGGTTATAACTAAGCTTGCGCTACTTGAGAAGACCCTGCTAGGTACCCACTGCTGCTTCAGTTTAACACTACACGCAACGGATTTATTTGTGGGACCTTTGCATAAATGCCATAACTTGAAAACTATGTCAGTTCTGCTTGCCCAATGACTGACATTCAAACATTTAGTAAAATTAAGAAATGAAATTTATTTTTCAACAGATAATAAAACAAAATAATGAAAGGTTAGTCTATTATTATAGAAAGAATGTTCCGACTCAATTTTGAATTTTTATAGAACAAATTGGTTTATCCATTAAGCATTTCAGATAATTGCAAGACCAAAAAAAAAAACACACTTCTTTAAGCATATCTTAACGCGTCTGATCTTTACACAGAATGAAATTTGCATCAGATTCCACAATGTAAATTAAACGCATCTGAGTATCTTATTAACAATGTAAAATTTAACCCATCTGACTGTATCTTTATTTATCGTTAACGCATCTGACGTTTTACTAAAACTATGGTCTTCTACAGAATCGTATCTCTTATTACCACAAGTGCCCACTTTTGGGTCGTAAGAAAACGATATTCCACAACTGTATCCATTAATGAACATGCACACACAATTAGTGCACCAACATATGCACAGGAGAAACGTAAGGATCGAGCCGTTAGCATTTCCGATATTCACCATACAGTAACTGTCTCTACTCAAAATTATCCCACCGAAAACCAAAATTATTACATATAAATTCCGTGCCTATTTGATTATTCACTTTAATAGCAACTGTTGTACTGTTGCCTACTTCGGACACAAGTTCACCCACTGAAATATGAAAACCCTTCCAAAATTACACATGCAAAATACACACACTCAGGATGAACTACTTACTTTGTTGCAGCCAAAATTCATGGCTACGTTATCAGTCTACTAATCTCTTTCCCCACTTTGCAATTTTAATTATTCAGAAAATCTCCCCACGTAACTATACATTCCAATAAACGTGAATAAGCAAGCATTATGTTCACTTGGTTTGCTAAAATTCGACACACGCTTTCACACGACATACCACGTGTCCTTAACAAAGGATCCACGTTACTAAATCTCTCGATATTGCAGATATATAAGAAAATTGAAAATTTATAACAGTACTTAATTTCACACGCATATTTCATGTAATAACACACTTCCTACTTACATTCTATAGGTCCCTAGCACTCGTGCATCCATTAGTTAGAAAATTCTTGATCAGCCCCACATGGTAGGTACCAGGTGTAAAACTAAATAAATTGCCATACGCACTTAAATATTTCATTTTTCCTAGTGAACTTACTTGCTCAAACAAATTAGATTAAATTCTTCACCGCGAAATTGTTCTAAAACCCCAAAGTTGCAAATTACTATCACAAAGGAAAGCCACAATCTTATATCACCTACTTCTGCACATTACCTACCTAAGTAAAAATCGTTCCCCCAAAATATTAATATTACTTTACGTCTAGCTGCAAAAAGAGGTTGTTCACCTAATGTGAAACCATTAATAATAAATATAGTACATTTCCCACACACATTTTAATTCCCACATGATAGAGTAATACTTGTTTATTGTGTATCATGTTTACGTTCCAGGTTACAAACGTCGCTCGATGTGACGACCATTTACATCCATGACAGCCAGGAACTGCACTAGCGATTGCTCTACTTCTGCCCGAAATAACTACCCCTTCAGCCTCGAGCGTGTGTTGGCGTCCCGTTGACACAAGCTGAAGACGGTCGTGAAGTGTTCTGTGGTCGTGTGGTTGATCTGAGATTCTGTTATTCTGCACAACGGATTAATCTGAGATGTACCCTTTACCCTGTGGCTCCTGCAAGATGCAATTTCCACCCCCACACTACTACACAAGTCAGATAGACGCTCCTAACGTTCTAAAGAGAAATGCCTGAAAAACTTCCAGGCATTTCTTCTGGAGTCGTCCGCTGTAAGGAAATGATACAAAAATTCACAAAATTTCTTACGTAACTAGAGGTATACTTGGGTACAGGAGTAGTGCTATTTAGTGTAAGAAAAACATGAAACTAACGAAAGCTATTATTTATTTTGCAAGAATTCTGCGAAATCACAATGGCACTTTTAGTTATGAATTGAACAAGTTATATCCTGGTTCTTTTCGGAATGTGAAGTTACGTCTCAAGGATAGGATTCGCTAATGAAATATTTATACAAAGTTTAAGATGGTTGTGGACTTGGCAGAATGACTGAGAGGCGCGCCTACTCAGCTTGAATAATTATCCTTTAGAATGTTGCTTGGTAGGATCGAGGCTGTCACGTGTGAAATGCAGTGAAGTGTACTGTTGTGGCGGAAATATGGGGCTCGCAATAGCTGTAGCGTACAATACCGTAAGCTGCGATGACTGCTGTCTGCGCCGCTCGCTGCTGACAAATAAGATAACTCTCATTCTTCCTGGATTGACCTTCGCCAATCAAACTCTCCCTATGCCTTGATGAAGTCAAGGATTCCTATTCGCCCCTAGTCTAACTATTGGCGTGGTACACCGGTCAGATAACCAGTCCACCGCAATGCCACTCAAAATTCGCTCGCAGGCGCTTAACTATAACTCTGTCCATTCACACCGCACAATAAGTGTGTCGACCAACACAGTGAACAACGCTTAATCGCAAGGACTCAATATAGTGAGTCGCACTTCGATTCGCTCTCGACAGAGATGCTCTCCCAGTGAAGTACTGAGGAGAGACTTGTTCCTCACTCCAAGAGCGACAACGGAATGGCGCCTCTCCACGCCAGATGTGAAGGGGTATATCCTTCGGTCTCTTCCATTACTCCTTCATCTCAAGTCGTCAGAAATATCGTCTGACAATCAGCATTGCTCTTCTAAAACGGGAGAATGACGTTTCGTTTAAAGCGAACGGTCTGGAAATCTGTAGTATTGGCGTTTGGCGTTTGCTGTCTCCCAGCAAAATTGTTCTTTTAGATTTTCCAATAAACTTTTTTCAGCCATTCTTGACAATTTTTTTCTGATTATTTCTTTGTAGCTATTGTTTCTATTTTTTAATTCTACAATTTATGTTTTGTTGTTAGGCAAATATAGACTTTACAAAGGTTGTTATTCTTTGTCGTTGCCAGTACATGTCTCTGTTTTTCTTTTTCATTTCCAAAAATTGTTTTTAGAATATTAATTTTTCTAAACTCGTAAGTGTACAGTGTATCGTGTTTTAGTGTGGTTATATCTTTTCTTTAATTAAGCATGCGTAATTGTTCGCAATAGCTCTGTTGTGTTGCTTTGTTTTATTTATTTAGGCATTATATTTTTCTTTATGTGTCACTGGTTTCCTCTTAATTCTATCCTCGGTATTAATATTATTACTCCAAAAAGGTGTTTTTGAAGGTTACTTAAAGAAGACAAATCCTGCATAAATCCTTTTATAATTTTACCTATAAAAGAAATAAATAGACTTTCCATGAGTTTGTGAGATTATATAACTACACTAACTAAGTTTCTATACAAAAGGTTTAAGGTATCTATAAATTGTAGACTTTACGTACATAATAAAAATAATTACTTTTACAAGAAAGGAAAAAGGTACTTTTACAAATATATCATTTCCTTAACTCTACATTTGTGTTATATCAGTCTTTTCCTTTTTTGCTGCGTCAGTTTCTGTGCTCGACGATCCCCACTGAAATACTGGAAGGTGTCGACTCATTTGTATGGGTGTCACAAATCATGAGAGAAGCACTCTAGCATGCAATGCCGGGTCTTACATGTTGATATTGTCATCATGGAGTGGTACCTTTAACCGATGATGATGACTGTGGTTTACTGCATAAATAGTGATGTCTTGTTACTCCTTTGCTGTCACACCTGGGACAGTATGGCAGTTCGATGATAGTAGTTGACTACCGATGAGGGACCGATGACCGTAGCAGTCTGGTCCCTTTAATCCCCACAAACCAACCAACTACCGATGATCGTCACCCAATATTGTGCTGTGACGTCTTGGTACTTCACACCCGGTTCGGTATGGTGATTTGATGATGTGGTAGGGAGAATACTATTCATTTTGCTGAATCTATTTCTAGATAATGTTGGTTGGTACTACTTAATATTCCGTTTGCCGTTCGCTTGTATTTGTTTGACGATTCAAGGTTTATTTTTGGAGAGGTGGTTGTAGTAGTTTATGGAAAGACGTTTGTAGCAATTTGCTTTGTAGGATAGGAGAGAAAGGTATCTTGCTGTCTTCTGCCCTTCTTCATCTTGCATCTTCTGTTCTTCTCTTCTTTCTTGCATTCTTCTGTTCTTCTTTGGCTAGGAATATGTGAATTTTAGTGTAGGAGTGATATAGGATTTGTAGGCTCTGCCTGCCTTTCCAAATGTTACTTGATGAGTTTGTAGATCTTAGTAATTCTTTGTACCTTCATTGTCGTCTCGTCATATTGTGATTCTCTCCACACTCTTCTGTTGTGTAGCAGTGTCGTGACATATGAAATGTCCATGCAGCATGTTGTCCTCCTGAAGTCTAACCTGGTTGCAACCTGCATTTCCAGTGTGGCGTTGGTCTTCATGTTGTAGTGTACTTGATACTACAAGAGATTGTTAGTGTGTATTGCGTCTCTTTTTCTTTCAATTAATGTGTTGTTTTGTTGATTCTTAATTTTTTTTATTATTTAGTTGTTAGTACGCGATTAGCGATTGCCTCTCTGTCTGTTTCCCTTTCTTCTATTTTACCATTTCTTTCATTCACATTCTTTTAGGTGGCTCACGTGGTAGATGCCAATACCTTTACCTGTTTTTGGGTTCGTTAGCTCTATGGAATACATGGAAGAATCATGGAGATACCAGCAGGTATCAGATAGATTATATAATGGTAAGACAGAGATTTAGGAAACAGGTTATAAATAGTAAGACATTTCCAGGGGCAGATGTGGACGCTGACCACAATCTATTGGTTATGAACTGTAGATTAAAACTGAAGAAACTGCATAAAGGTGGGAATTTAAGGAGATGGGAGCTGGATAAACTGAAAGAACCAGAGGTTGTACAGAGTTTCAGGGAGACCGTAAGGGAACAATTGACAGGAATGGGGGAAAGACAGTAGAAGAAGAATGGGTAGCTCTGAGGAATGAAGTAGGGAAGGCAGCAGAGGATCTAGTAGGTAAAAAGACGAGGGCTGGTAGAAATCCTTGGGTAACAGAAGAAATACTGAATTTAATTGATGAAAGGAGAAAATATAAAAATGGAGTAAATGAAGCAGGCAAAAAGGAATACAAATGTCTCAAAAATGAGATCGACAGGAAGCGCAAAATAGCTAAGCAGGGATGGCTAGAGGACAAATGTAAGGATGTAGGGGCTTATCTCACTAGGGGTAAGATAGATACTGCCTACAGGAAAATTAAAGAGACCTTTGGAGAAAAGAGAGCCACTTGTATGAATATCAAGAGCTCGGATGGAAACCCAGTTCTAAGCAAAGAAGGGAAAGCAGAAAGGTGGAAGGAGTATATAGAGGGTCTGTACAAGGGCGACGTACTTGAGGACAATACTATGGAAATGGAAGAGGATGTAGATGAAGATGAAATGGGAGATACGATACTGCGTGAAGAGTTTGACAAAGCACTGAAAGACCTGAGTCGAAACAAGACCCCGGGAGTAGACAACATTCCATTAGAACTACTGACGGCCTTGGGAGAACCAGTCCTGACAAAACTCTGTCATCTGGTGAGCAAGATGTATGAGACAGGCGAAATACCCTCAGACTTCAAGAAGAATATAATAATTCCAATCCCATAGAAAGCAGGTGTTGACAGATGTGAAAATTACCGAACTATCAGTTTAATAAAAAATACTAACACGAATTCTTTACAGACGAATGGAAACACTGGTAGAAGCCGACCTCGGCGAAGATCAGTTTGGATTCCGCAGAAATGTTGGAACACGTGAGGCAATACTGACCCTACGACTTATCTTAGAAAATAGATTAAGGAAAGGCAAACCTACATTTCTAGCATTAGTAGTCTTAGAGAAAGCTTTTGACAATGTTGACTGGAATACTCTCTTTCAAATTCTGAAGGTGGCAGGGATAAAAATACAGTGAGCGAAAGGCTATTTACAATTTGTACAGAAACCAGATGGCAGTTATAAGAGTCGAGGGGCATGAAAGGGAAGTAGCGGTTGGCAAGGGAGTGAGACAGGGTTGTAGCCTGTCCCCGATGTTATTCAATCTGCATATTGAGCAAGCAGTAAAGGAAACAAAAGAAAAATTCGGAGTAGGTATTAAAGTCCATGGAGAAGAAATAAAAACGCTGAGGTTCGCCGATGACATTGTAATTCTGTCAGAGACAGCAAAGGACTTGGAAGAGCTGTTGAACGGAATGGATGGTGTCTTGAAAGGAGGATATAAGATGAACATCAACAAAAGCAAAACGAGAATAATGGAATGTAGTCGAATTAAGTCTGGTGATGCTGAGGAAAACGAGACACTTAATGTAGTAAAGGAGTTTTGCTATTTGGGGAGCAAAATAACTGATGATGGTTGAAGTAGAGAGGATATAAAATGTAGACTGGCAATGGCAAGGAAAGCGTTTCTGAAGAAGAGAAATTTGTTAACATCGAGTATAGATTTAAGTGTCAGGAAGTCGTTTCTGAAAGTATTTGTATGGAGTGTAGCCATGTATGGAAGTGAAACATGGACGATAAATAGTTTTGACAAGAAGAGGATAGGTTCCATCAGACTGGACGAAAGCAGTAATCACACCAATCTTTAAACATGGAAACAGAAAAGATTGTAACAACTACAGAGGTATCTCTTTGATCAGCGTTGTGGGTAAAATCTTCTCAGGCATTGTTGAAAGGAAAGTGCGAGTAATAGTTGAGGACAAATTGGATGAAAATCAGTGTGGGTTTAGGCCTCTTAGAGGTTGTCAGGACCAGATCTTTAGCTTACGGCAAATAATGGAGAAGTGTTACGAGTGGAACAGGGAATTGTATCTATGTTTTATAGATCTAGAAAAGGCATATGACCGGGTTCCTAGGAGGAAGTTATTTTCTGTTCTACGTGATTATGGAATAGGAGGCAAACTTTTGCAAGCAATTAAAGGTCTTTACATAGATAGTCAGGCAGTAGTTAGAGTTGACGGTAAATTGAGTTCATGGTTCAGAGTAGTTTCAGGGGTAAGACAAGGCTGCAACCTGTCTCCACTGTTGTTCATATTATTTATGGATCATATGTTGAAAACAATAGACTGGCTGAGTGAGATTAAGATAGGTAAACACAAAATAAGTAGTCTCGCATATGCGGATGACTTAGTTGTGATGGCAGAGTCTACTGGAAGTTTGCAAAGTAATATTTCAGAGCTAGATCAGAAATGTAAGCACTATGGTATGAAGATTAGCATCTCCAAAACAAAAGTAATGTCAGTGGGATAGAGATATAAACGGATTGAGTGCCAAATAGGAGGAACAAAGTTAGAACCGGTGGACGGTTTCAAGTACTTAGGATGCATATTCTCACAGGATGGCAACATAGTGAAAGAACTGGAAGCGAGGTGTGGCAAAGGTAATGCAGTAAGCGCTCAGCTACGATCTACTCTCTTCTGCAAGAAGGAAGTCAGTACCAAGACTAAGTTATCTGTGCACCGGGAGTCTTTCGACCAACTTTGTTGTATGGGAGCGAAAGTTGGGTGAATTCAGGTTACCTTATCAATAAGGTTGAGGTTACGGATATGAAAGTAGCTAGGATGATTGCAGGTACTAGTAGATGGGGACAATGGCAGGAGGGTGTGCCGAATGAGGAAATCAAAGAAAATCTGGGAATGAACTCTATAGATGTAGCAGTCAGGGCGAACAGGCTTAGATGGTGGGGTCATGTTACACGCATGGGAGAAGCAAGGTTACCCAAGAGACTCATGGTTTCAGCAGTAGAGGGTAGGAGGAGTCGGGGTAGACCAAGGATAAGGTACCTGGATTCGGTTAAGAACGATTTTGAAGTAATAGGCTTAACATCAGAAGAGGCACCAATGTTAGGCACTGAATAGGGGATCATGGAGGAATTTTATAAGGGGGACTATGCTCCAGACTGAACGCTGAAAGGCATAATCAGTCTTAAATGATGATGATGATGAAGAAGAAGAAGAGAATAGAAGCTTTCGAAATGTGGTGCTACAGAAGAATGCTGAAGATTAGATGGGTAGATCACATAACTAATGAGGAGGGATTGAATAGAATTCGGGAGAAGAGGAGTTTGTGGCACAACATGACAAGAAGAAGGGACCGGTTGGTAGGACATGTTCTGAGACTTCGAGGGATCATCAATTTAGTATTGGAGGGCAGCGTGGAGGGTAAAAATCGTAGAGGGAGACCAAGAGATGAATACACAAAGCAGATTCAGAAGGATGTAGGATGCAGTAGGTACTGGGAGATGAAGAAGCTTGCGTTTCTTTGTGGCAGATTTGTCTTGAGTGATTTTACGTCTCATTGCTGCAGAGCGAATGTTTTATAGGGCAGAAGCGACGATTTGTCTATGTTGCTTTCGGGGAATAACTGGAAATTTAATGATTTCTTTTATTTTTTTCTGGTGGATCTATATTCTTTAATACTTTACTTGGTGGATAAGTCGTGGTACTATGTGGTGTCTCATTAACTACCTCTTGAAAGGCTCGTAGGTATAGGTCAAAAGTATAATGGTTTTTTCTACAAAACAGTCTACAAAGTGTTCCCAAATCTTTCATGGTACGTTTGGCAGGATTTCCACTAGGTTTACATTTGGAAATAAAAGTGGGTTTGATTTTTAATTTGTCTAATGTGTTTTTCCAATGCAGTGATCTGTATTGGGGCCCATTATCTGAGATGATACTTTTCACTCTCCCAACATGTTGTATAAAGTCCTTTTGAAGTGCTTAAGTAATCGTAAATCCAGTGCCTTTCTTTAAGGGTGTAAGTGTAGTGTATTTTGATGCTAGTTCAATTACAACAGATATGTAGCTGAAGCCTTTCCTTGTTCGTGGAATTGGACCATAAATATCGGTTGCAGCAATCTGTCTTAATTTGTCAGTGATAATTGGAAACATTGGGGGTCTGGTCTGATATGTCACATGTTTTGACTGTATGCACTTTTACTGTGGTGTCACCGCTAGACACCACACTTGCTAGGTGGTAACTTAAATCGGCCGCGGTCCTGTAGTACATGTCGGACCCGCGTGTCGCCACTGTGTATTCGCAAACGTAGCGCCACCACAGGGCAGGTCACAAGACACGGACTTGACCTCGCCCCAGTTGTACGGACGACATAGCTTGCGACTAGACCTACCAAGTATTCCTCTCATTTGCCGAGAGACAGATTAAATAGCCTTCAGCTAGGCCATCGCTACTACCTAGCAAGGCGCCATGTGTATCATTGCTAATTGCTTACTACTATGCAAGAGATGTATTTCAACAAGAACAAGACTACATTAAAGTTAAGTATATTAAAATCTCTCTTCTTTTCTTTATAGTTTTTCATCCAGTCTCCTGTTTCAGAATTTACGCCCGTCTGCGTTAGTTTCGCGTGCACCTAGCCACTCATTGTGTCGAGACCTTAGGGAATCGACACAACAATATTTTGGCGACGAGGATGGGATGCCGCGCCCACGTTGCAGTCTTTGTGTTATACTTGCTCTAATTTGCTTGTGTCATGGCTTCGCCGCATTCTCCAGATGTACTGTCCGAATTTTTTCGCTTGCAGAATCAGCAGACGCAGGCGTTATTGGAAGCCCTTGGACAGCTCGTCCAGGGTCAACGTGCGCTGCAAACCGATGCGGCGGCAGCCGCTTCTTCGCTACCGCAGCCACACAACGCTGTCGCACCGCCATTTAGGCCCTTCGAGGCCACAACCGAAAGCTGGACTGAGTGGGCCGATCAGTTCAACTTCCACCTCACTGCTTATGGAATTCAAGGTAAAGAGCGGCAGCCGTTTTTGCTTTCTTGTGTCGGTGTGTCTACCTACCGGGTGATAGTGAAATTGTTTCCCCGACGCGACGTAGCAACTCTGTCCTACGAGGAAATTTTGTCTGCTTTAGATGCCTATTTCAAAGAAACAGTAAATGTAGTTGCCAAACGGTATACGTTTTTTCGTACAAAACGTACGGCCGGTCAGACTAATAGGGAGTGGGTTGCAACTTTGCAAGGACTTACTAGAGACTGTGCGTTTGCCTGTGAATGTGGCCTCCCATATTCAGATACTATGGTGCGTGATGCAATTGCACAGAACGTTTCTGATGTTCGCATAAGGGAACAGATTTTGAAGCTAGTTAATCCCTCCCTGCAACAAGTGATAGACATATTGGACAGGCAAGACACACTTGACTTTGCTCAGGCATCATTTGAATCTTCGCCAGCAGTGTGTCACGTTAATCGGCCCGCCGGGCCCGCTGCACGGGACGCTAAGCGGCCCTCGCGCCCGACTTCGCAGCGGCAGCCTAGCTTGCAACAACGTGCGCCGCGTACGCAAGCAACTGCAGTGAAATCTTGCCCGCGGTGTGCAACTAGACATTCGCGTGAAACTTGCCCGTCACGCCAAGCTATTTGCTTTTACTGTCAAAAGAAAGGACATGTACAAAGTGTTTGCCAGAAAAAGCTTAGATCAGACACTCGCAATAATTCCAGGCCTTTTGCTTCGCGCCGGAATCGAATCCAGGCCAATCAGGCTCGTGGACCTTCGCCCATGGACATAAATGTAGTTCATTCCCACCCGTCCAGTGACACTTTCGCTAACAGTGACTGTGTTCGTCCCACCCAACGTGTGCGTCGACGTCGCCGGAAATCCCGTACAGTTGCAAGTGCTTCTGGACCTGTATCAGTTCAAATTGCACGAGACAGTCGCTCTTGTCGTCAACAAGACAATAAACTTTTTTGTGGACTTAGACTTTGCAGGAAAAGTGATACCATTCCAGCTCGATACCGGAGCTGCAGTTTCATTGCTCAATCACGACACGTACAAACAACTGGGCAAACCGCCATTGCGTGCCGCAAATGTTACGTTAACTAGTTACTCAGGACAGCATATACCTGTGTTAGGACGGTGCAGCCTTATTGCAACATACAAGGGACAGACAAAACTTGTGTCATTTTATGTTCTTCGTTCCTCTAGTGCAGTGAACTTGTTTGGTTTGGATTTGTTTCAATTGTTTAATATGTCTATTGTAAATCAGGTCCTATCAGTGAATCAGACTGTGCCTTCCGCCAGTGTTTCTAGTCTTTGTGAAGAATTTGCAGACATTTTTGCACCGGGCCTTGGTTGCGCTAAGAACTATGAAGCGCATTTGGAACTGAAAGATAACGCGCAACCAAAATTTTTCAGAGCGCGCAATGTTCCCCACGCATTGCGTGATGAGGTCGCAAGAACATTAGCCGAATTAGAATCTCAAGGTGTCATTGAACGTGTGCAGGCTTCTCTCTGGGCCTCACCCTTAGTCATTTTGCCAAAACCTTCCGGAAAATTGAGACTTTGCGTGGACTTCAAGGCAACTGTGAATCCTCAACTTGTGACTGCTACTTTTCCTTTGCCCCGCCCGGAAGATCTTTTTGACAAACTGTGCCCGGGAAAATATTTTTCAAAATTGGACCTAGCCGATGCGTACTTGCAAATACCTGTGGACGAAGACTCCCAGCGCGTCTTAGTGGTTAACACGCATCTTGGCTTGTATCGCTTCAAAAGACTGCCATTCGGGTGTGCATCCGCCCCTGCTTTGTTTCAGCAATATTTACAAACTATTTGTGCGTCGGTCCCTACGGCTGCGAACTATCTGGACGATATTGTAATCTCAGGAACGACAGAAGCAGAACATTTGCAAAATCTCCGAACATTATTTCAGGTATTGCGACAAAATGGTCTTCGCTTGAGGAAGGACAAATGTGTGTTTTTTGCTCGTGACTTACCGTACCTGGGGCATGTCATAAATGCCCAAGGTATACATCCGAGTCCAGAGCACCTTCGTGCCATTCAGGACTTGCCGTCACCGCAGAACTTAAAACAGCTACAGAGTGTGCTGGGTAAGGTAAATTATTATCACCGATTTGTGCGCAATGCTTCTTCCATTTCAGCTCCGCTTCATCGCTTACGCCGTAAAGGTGTTCCGTTCGTCTGGACGACGGAATGCGAACGCGCCTTTCGTCAGTTGAAATCGGCGTTACTTTCAAATACTTGCCTTACGCCATTCGATCCCCGAAAACCCCTTTTGTTGATGGTAGATGCATCGGATTTCGGGATCGGTGCTGTGCTTGCACACAAAGATGGCTCGCATGATCGCCCTATTGCCTTTGCGTCCAAATTGCTCTCATCTGCGCAAAGAAATTATTCACAAATAGAGAAGGAAGCTTTGGCTCTTGTGTTTGGTGTAACAAAGTTTCACGATTTCTTGTATGGTCGTCACTTTACAATCATCACGGACCACAAACCTTTGACATCACTTTTTCATCCAAACAAGCCTGTACCTCCACGTACAGCGCAGAAATTCATTCGCTGGTCTCTTTTTCTCTCGCAGTACCGCTACGATATCTTGTATCGGTCCACTGCTAAGCACGGAAACGCTGATGCGTTGTCCCGTTTGCCTGTTGCTGAGGATAAAGCATTCGATTCTTCCGAACT
Organism: Schistocerca nitens; assembly: GCF_023898315.1. NCBI lineage: Eukaryota > Metazoa > Arthropoda > Insecta > Orthoptera > Acrididae > Schistocerca > Schistocerca nitens. The sequence continues at coordinate 228,861,351 of NC_064623.1, forward strand.
TGCTTGCATGTTCATTGATTCGGAAGCCGATGACGTGGTCACATCGTTTCCGATTGATTTTCGTCGTGTAGCTACAGCCACAGCTGCTGACCCTGTCCTTGCTCCCGTTTTGCGTTTTGTTGCTACGCAATGGCCCTTGTCAAAGTCACGGATCGAGGATCCTTTGGTTCGCCGTTTTTTTGCTCACAAGGAGAGACTTTTTGTCCGACGTGGTGTTTTGTTGTTGCGTTCCGATAATGATCAATCCCGAGTCGTAGTCCCACGTTCGTTACAGTCCTCTGTCTTACGGCTTCTTCACCAAGGACATTGGGGTATAGTGCGAACGAAACAACTTGCTCGACAGCACTGTACTTGGTTCGGAATCGATGCTGCGATTGCGAATATGTGCTCCTCTTGCGTGGCGTGTGCCGAACAACAATCCGCACCGCCGCGGAAATTCTTTGCATGGCCGAAAGCCACTTCCCCTTGGCAACGCTTGCACATCGATTTTGCTGGTCCATTCTGGAATGCTCGATGGTTGGTTGTGGTCGATGCTTTCAGTAATTTTCCTTTTGTTGTCCGGATGTCTTCCACGACGTCTTCTGCCACAATCCAAGCCTTGTCTGCTATCTTTTGCATTGAAGGTCTTCCGCAGACTATTGTTTCCGACAATGGCCCACAATTCATGTCCGCAGAATTTCAGTCATTCTGCCAGGCCAATGGTATTCAACATCTGACGTCCGCGCCGTTTTCGCCTCAGTCAAACGGTGCCGCTGAACGATTGGTCCGGACTTTCAAGTCACAGATGTTGAAGTTGAAAGAGTCGCATTCTCGGGAGGACGCTTTGTTGCTCTTTTTGTCCTCATATCGCTCTCAGCCCCGCGATGGTCGCTCGCCGGCTGAATTGCTCCATGGTCGTCCTCATCGAACTCTGATGTCTTTGCTGCATCCGCCACATCAGGTTCCTGTGCAGCGGCAGACTCCTGCTTTTGCTCCTGGCGACGTTGTCTATTATCGCAACTATCGCGGTTCACAGCGTTGGCTCGCAGGGCGCATTCTTCGCTGCCTCGGCCGCGCGATGTATTTGGTTTTGGGGGCCTCTGGTGAGGTGCGTCGGCATCTCAATCAGCTGCGCCTCTGTCGTCGCCTGGGTTCTGCCGCTCCCCGTCTGCTTTCAGCGACGGAGCCGTCAGGTCAGCGCCCTGGGGACCCATCTACTGGCTCGCCTCATCCCCAGGTGTTACCGACGATGCCTTCCATTTTGCCTCATGGCGTCGCGCCGCCGCAGCCGCCGCCGGCGCCGCCAGCAGCGGACGCTTCGCTGCAGCCGCCTCGCGCCTCCCTGGGTCACGCGCCGCCGCTTGCTTCCCGTGACCAGCCGTCCTCCGCCATGGACCTCTTGCCCGCTCCGGACCAGATGTCGTCTTCGCCCGTCGGGTGCTCCGACCACATGGAGGTCGACCCCGCGGCTCCTCTTCTATCATTCCGTGCGCAAACACCTCATGTTGACGTGCACCCTGGACTAGGTTTGCAGGCGTTTCCTAGCTCCCCTCGGACCGAATGGCCGGGTGCGGGTGGCACAGCCTCGCCTGTTGTTAGGCTCCCCACCTCATCGCATACGTCAACATGGGGTCCTCCCCACGGCGGGCGGAAGCCTTATCTCACGACCGTTCGCCGATTTGCGGGGGAGGAATGTGGTGTCACCGCTAGACACCACACTTGCTAGGTGGTAACTTAAATCGGCCGCGGTCCTGTAGTACATGTCGGACCCGCGTGTCGCCACTGTGTATTCGCAAACGTAGCGCCACCACAGGGCAGGTCACAAGACACGGACTTGACCTCGCCCCAGTTGTACGGACGACATAGCTTGCGACTAGACCTACCAAGTATTCCTCTCATTTGCCGAGAGACAGATTAAATAGCCTTCAGCTAGGCCATCGCTACTACCTAGCAAGGCGCCATGTGTATCATTGCTAATTGCTTACTACTATGCAAGAGATGTATTTCAACAAGAACAAGACTACATTAAAGTTAAGTATATTAAAATCTCTCTTCTTTTCTTTATAGTTTTTCATCCAGTCTCCTGTTTCAGAATTTACGCCCGTCTGCGTTAGTTTCGCGTGCACCTAGCCACTCATTGTGTCGAGACCTTAGGGAATCGACACAACATTTACATCTTTTAAGAACGCGTCGAATACGTCGTTCCATGTTTGGGAAGTGTACTGTTTGTTTCATTTTTTGAAAGCATTTCTTGGGTCCAAAATGTCCACTGCTAATGTTGGTGCACCAAATGTATTTATTAATAAGTACGTCAGGGATGCACGCTAACCATTGTGAAGTATCATTACTACGTTTGAAAAATAGGATATTATCCTTTACTATGTAATTTTTTCTAATTTCTGTATTGGTTTTATCGGTAAGTTGGTGTTTGATCTTGAGAAGGGTCTGATCTTTGTTTTGTTTGTCAGATAAATTTTTTAAAGCATTTGTGATGAAATTTTCGAATGGTACGTTTTTTAGATAATGGATAGTCCGTTCTTCGTCTTCAATGTTGATTTTCTGGTCCTCTGCCATTCTCTGTGGTGAACGAGACAATGCATCGGCCAGAATATTTTCAGGTCGTGGTATGTATGTGATTGAAAAGTCATACTCCTGCAGTATTTGCATCCATCTTGCCAAACGTCCGTGGGGTAATTTGGAGGAGATTAAAGACTCTAATGCTTTATGGTCTGTGTATACTTGTGTTTTTCTGCCAAACAGAAAATGTCGAAATTTTTGAAATGCCCATACTATGGCTAGAGCTTCTAATTCTGTTATGGTATAATTCTTTTCTGCTTTCGATAGTACTCTGTTTGTAAAGGCTATTTTTTATATATTTTCTTACCGTTTTCCTCAATTTGTTGAAATAGTACCGCCCCTAGCCCGGTCTTTGCACTATCAGTTACTAGACAGAACTCCCGACTTAAATCTGTGTGGGATAAAATTGGAGCATTATTCAATGCCTCCTTCAACTTATGAAATTCTTCATCTGCTTGTTTATCCAATATCCAGGGTGTGTTTTTTCCTGTCAGTGCACGCAGTCGCGGTGCTGCAAGTGTGTCTATTCATATAAATTTTTTGTAAAAATTTACAACCCCAAGAATCCCCTTAGACTTTTCTTGTTGTAGGGAGTAGGAATATTACGAATAGCGTCTATCTTCTTCTCGTCTGGCGTTATACCTTTTGCAGATATGTTATGTCCTAAAAGTTTAATTTCTGATTCCAAAATGCAATTTAGTAATGTTGACGGTGACCCCATGTTTTTTCATAATTTGTAGGAAATTATCCAAAATATTATTATGTTCTGTCCAAGTTTCCTCCGTCACAAGAACATCGTCCACATAGCAAGTAATTTTCTGAAGTATGTCGAGATTTAGTATAGAATTCAGACCACGAATAAAGGCAGCTGACGAAATTTTGAGGCCAAACGGTAAACGTTTGAATTGGTAGCAACGAGCAAAGACAATAAAGGCTGTGTATTTTCGACATGAAGGCTCCAATTCTATTTGCCAAAAACTTGAAAACAAATCGAAGGATGAAAAAATCTGTGCTCCATGAAACTTCTGAATCAACTCTTCCAATTTCTCTGCTCTATCTGTTTCCGAAATTATAATTGTATTTATTTGTCTTGAATCGAGTACCAAACGTATGCTCCCATCCTTCTTACTTACTATGTGTAAGGGTGAATTATAAGGTGACTTGGCGGGTTCAATTATCCAATATTTTTCTGATTTCAACTTGCTCTCGATAACTACACTCCTGGAAATGGAAAAAAGAACACATTGACACCGGTGTGTCAGACCCACCATACTTGCTCCGGACACTGCGAGAGGGCTGTACAAGCAATGATCACACGCACGGCACAGCGGACACACCAGGAACCGCGGTGTTGGCCGTCGAATGGCGCTAGCTGCGCAGCATTTGTGCACCGCCGCCGTCAGTGTCAGCCAGTTTGCCGTGGCATACGGAGCTCCATCGCAGTCTTTAACACTGGTAGCATGCCGCGACAGCGTGGACGTGAACCGTATGTGCAGTTGACGGACTTTGAGCGAGGGCGTATAGTGGGCATGCGGGAGGCCGGGTGGACGTACCGCCGAATTGCTCAACACGTGGGGCGTGAGGTCTCCACAGTACATCGATGTTGTCGCCAGTGGTCGGCGGAAGGTGCACGTGCCCGTCGACCTGGGACCGGACCGCAGCGACGCACGGATGCACGCCAAGACCGTAGGATCCTACGCAGTGCCGTAGGGGACCGCACCGCCACTTCCCAGCAAATTAGGGACACTGTTGCTCCTGGGGTATCGGCGAGGACCATTCGCAACCGTCTCCATGAAGCTGGGCTACGGTCCCGCACACCGTTAGGCCGTCTTCCGCTCACGCCCCAACATCGTGCAGCCCGCCTCCAGTGGTGTCGCGACAGGCGTGAATGGAGGGACGAATGGAGACGTGTCGTCTTCAGCGATGAGAGTTGCTTCTGCCTTGGTGCCAATGATGGTCGTATGCGTGTTTGGCGCCGTGCAGGTGAGCGCCACAATCAGGACTGCATACGACCGAGGCACACAGGGCCAACACCCGGCATCATGGTGTGGGGAGCGATCTCCTACACTGGCCGTACACCACTGGTGATCGTCGAGGGGACACTGAATAGTGCACGGTACATCCAAACCGTCATCGAACCCATCGTTCTACCATACCTAGACCGGCAAGGGAACTTGCTGTTCCAACAGGACAATGCACGTCCGCATGTATCCCGTGCCACCCAACGTGCTCTAGAAGGTGTAAGTCAACTACCCTGGCCAGCAAGATCTCCGGATCTGTCCCCCATTGAGCATGTTTTGGACTGGATGAAAAGTCGTCTCCGGTCCGGCACGAACGCTGGTCCAACTGAGGCGCCAGGTGGAAATGGCATGGCAAGCCGTTCCACAGGACTACATCCAGCATCTCTACGATCGTCTCCATGGGAGAATAGCAGCCTGCATTGCTGCGAAAGGTGGATATACACTGTACTAGTGCCGACATTGTGCATGCTCTGTTGCCTGTGTCTATGTGCCTGTGGTTCTGTCAGTGTGATCATGTGATGTATCTGACCCCAGTAATGTGTCAATAAAGTTTCCCCTTCCTGGGACAATGAATTCACGGTGTTCTTATTTCAATTTCCAGGAGTGTATATGGCATGGAATAAGGTGGAACACAAAAGGGTTTATGATCTTTGACCTCAAATTTATATTGAAAATCTTTAATGCTACCTGTCTTTGGTGCAAATACCTCCGCATGTGATCTCAATATGCCTTCTAAATTTTTTTTATCGTGGAGCGAAATTTCATCTATTTCCTCTATCTTCTTACTAATTTCTTGATGAATTTCTTCTATTATTTCGGGTGGGAGTGGGTGAAGGTTTTCCTCACACTTATATCTAGGGTGTCTCTCCTCCTCTATTTCATTCCCTTCTTGACTTAAATGTGATTGCTTTACTTTTCCCCGTTCTTTTTCATCGTTCAAAGTTTGAATAAAATATAATATTACATCATCTATTGTTACGAAGCCTTGTGGTATGCAAATGTGAACCTTGCGCTCATTAATGAAATCTACACCGATTATCATATCAACCGTAAGTTTTGGTACGATTATAAAATTGTTTTCAAATTCGTAACCTTGGCAATTGAATGAAAGACGAGTTTCGTATTTCACCTCTGTTGCATTTTTTCCTAAGGCTCCAAAAATTCTTATCCTTATTGTCCTTAAAATCAGTAATTCTCTCTCTCTATTGCACCTTTCAAATAGACTTTCTGATATAGCCGTCACTTGACTCCCACTACCTATGATTGCTTGTGTCGTGATTTCACCAGTGTTTATCTTTAATATGGGTTGTATAATTGTGTATGTTACGATTTCCTTTTCTTGCATCAAATCCTCTGCTATAGATTCATAGCTTAACCTGTGGATAATTGTACCTTCACCTTGTGTTTGTGTTTGCTTCGGTGTTAACTCCGTGATCAATACCGTTTTCGACCTATCTACCTCTTTTCGTCTGTTTTCGAGCTCCTGTCTCTCCTTTTCCTTCATCTCCAAACATTCCCGAATGAACTCTCTCTCTCTCATAGTCACCCATGTTGTATACATTATACGTCTTTTGTGTTTTTATCTAGGATACTCTGCCCTGTTTTATCGCGTTCGTTTACTTGCTTCTAGTCAAATATATTGCTAAGTCCGGTTAACAATTCTGCATCGCTTAGTTCTTTAATACACGGAAGTGGTGGCACTTCATTCTCGCTTTCAGAATTTTCCCATTCTATGCTGTTTTCCCAGGATATGTAGCGTAATTCAAGTGTATCTGGTGCTGACTCTTTATCGGAAATTTTCGTAAGTCCCCGTTTGTCTGAATTTTGGCTATTTTCAGTTTTTTTCTAATTTTGATCTAGCTACTTCCAAAACATGAATGTCCTTTTTTGATTGTCTTAATGAATGGACGTCAGTCTGCTTAACCTCTTCAGGATTTTCCCGTCAATCTTTACGTTTTTCAGGAATGGGGGCCTAATTTCTGCTTCTGGTTTCCCTTTGCTCTGTTGTTCTTGTCTCTGTGGACCATAATTTCCTCGGTAATTATTCGCGCCCTGGTCTCGCCGATTGCTGTTTCTAGCATCGTGACCTCTGTCAAAGTACCCTTGACCGTTGGCATTTTGATTCCTAAACCATATCCGCCACTGTGTGAGTGTCCATTACCGTTCCTATTTCGGTACAAATTATTCTGGCTATCGTTTCTATGCCAATTACCTTCATTATGCTACTGTCCTGGTCTGTCAAATTACCTGAAATGATTGGTGTTAGGATTACGATTATTATTATTGGAATATTCGTTCCTAGTCCTCTCCTTTCGCTGTTCCCTTTCCTTTCTCTTTTCTTTCACCTCGTCTTCTTTAAACATAAATTCAAGTTCCCTTAAAAACTCTTTGCATTCTTCGGTATTTTCATTTTTTCCTACTGTCGCCTGTTGATACTTTACCGGTAATTTCATTCTACACAGACGTATCAGCTCTCCGTTACTGTATGGTTTGTCTAGGCATTGATTCTTTTTGTCCATTCTATCAAAGAATTTTACCATGCTTTTCTCTCCTAAGTTTTCATACGGTGTCATCTGAAGTAACTCGTATTTAATTTTGTTTTGCGCGTCTTTGGACCAATATCTTTAGAGAAATGCTGTTCTGAACTGTAGGTAAGACGTACAGGTAGCCGCAATCTTTTTTATCACCTCTGCTACTGTCCCTGACATGTGTGCACAAATGACGTCAAGTTTGTGAGCTACACTCCAGTGGTTTGGTAAGCCTACTTGAAATTGGTCGATGAATGTGCGTGCATGCAAGCTACCGCCTTCTTCCTTGTAATGTTGAAAGTAAGGAAGTGGTCTGTATCATATCTACTCATAAATCCGGTCTGCGGCTGATTCATGGACTCAAATAATCTGCCACTGCTTGTGTCGTCGTGTTTATTCTCTGGTGATCTACTGCCTGTGTGCCTATTCTCATATCCGCGTCATATCGTATCATTGATGAACAAAAGTGTTGTTCGTGTGTTTCTACTCTCGTCGTTCGTGGTATAGTACCTGTGCTGCTATTATGTTGTGTCATTGGATTTACTAGTTCAGTTGCCTGGCTTTCGATTGGTATCGGCTGAATGTATGTGTTCCGTTTTTCTGGGTACTGTGCCTGGTCCTGTGGCATGTCATGTATTACTTTAATCGGGGTATTCTGTTTCGATTTCTGCGCGTGTGTTACGTCTAGCCTTGGTTCTACTTGAACTTTCTTAGACGGCGCGTGTTCGTGTACTGAATTAATGCTTGACGCGTCAGTTGTTTCGCTACAGGCGTAATCGGTCTCGATCTTTTCTTCGATAGTTTGTATCAACTCTGTTCGAAGCCTTTCAAACTGATCTTTGTTTTGAACTTCTATTTTATTGATCCGCTGATCATATTTTTTTCAGTGAGACCTTTGCGACCTTGGTTTGAATTGCTTGTTCTTCCGAAATTGTATTGCTGTTCGAGTGGCTTTTTTCGTAAAACGTCCACCTTTTTGTCAACGTTTACGATGTCCAATTGGACCTTGTCCACGTTAGTGCGTAATTGCTGCTGACCTTGTGTTAGTACCTGAATTCTTTCTCTAGATTCTTTCGCGTCTTTGTTTATCTGAGTGATCTATCAATTCTGGCGATCCCTTCTTCCATCTGGATTTTAACCTGTTGAATCTGTGTCTTTATCTCTTGTTTCAAGTTCTAATTATCCTGTTTCAATTACTGATACTGTTTTGTCATCTGTGTATGTAGTGTCGGCAGACTTGCCAACACTACGCACACTAATTGAAAGAGGCGGCCAAGATGCAGGCGCTAACTCACGAAGGATGGAGTGAGGTCTGAAACAGGATACGTAATGAATGCTATAAAGAAAAGTACGTAGCTTCTGGAAATACTTAACTTTAATCCATCCTTTGTATACATCGTTCTTGATGAGACATCTGGAGATTGTGGCGATACAAGTGAGACTCTTTAGATACAAGCTATCTAAGGCTAATGGCGCCTTGCTAGGTCGTAGACATGGACTTAGCTGAAGGCTATTCTAACTGTCTCTCGGCAAATGAGAGAAAGGCTTCGTCAGTGTAGTCGCTAGCAAAGTCGTCGTACAACTGCGGCGAGTGCTAGTCCGTCTCTCGAGACCTGCCGTGTGGTGGCGCTCGGTCTGCGATCACTGCCAGTGGCGACACGCGGGTCCGACATGTACTAATGGACCGCGGCCGATTTAAAGCTACCACCTAGCAAGTGTGGTGTCTGGCGGTGACACCACATTCCTCCCCCGCAAATCGGCGAACGGTCGTGTGATAAGGCTTCCGCCCGCCGTGGGGAGGACCCCATGTTGACGTATGCGATGAGGTGGGGAGCCTAACAACAGGCGAGGCTGTGCCACCCGCACCCGGCCATTCGGTCCGAGGGGAGCTAGGAAACGCCTGGAAACCTAGTCCAGGTTGCACGTCAACATGCGGTGTATGCGCCCGTAATGAGACAGGAGGGGCCGAAGGGTCGACCTCCATTGCGGCGGGGGATCCGACGCGCGACGACGCCATGTGCTCCGGAGCGGGCAAGAGTTCCATGGCGGAGGACATCTGGTCACGGGAAGCGATCGGCGGCGCGTGACCCAGGGAGGCGCCAGGCGGTTGCAGCGACGCGTCCACTGCGGGCGGCGCCGACGGCTGCGGCGCGTCGCCATGAGGCAAAATGGAAGGCAGCGTCGGTAACACCTGGGGATGAGGCGAGCCAGTAGATGGGTCCCCAGGGCGTTGACCGGACGGCACCGTCGCTGAAAGCAGATGGGGAGCGGCAGAACCCAGGCGACGGCAGAGGCGCAGCTGATTGAGATGCCGACGCACCTCACCAGAGGCCCCCAAAACCAAATACATCGCGCGGCCGAGGCAGCGAAGAATGCGCCCTCCGAGCCAACGCCGTGAACCGCGATAGTTGCGATAGAATACAACGTCGCGGCCAAGCAAAGAATTTCCGCGGCGGTGCGGATTGTTGTTCGGCACACGCCATGCAAGAAGAGCACATATTCGTAATCGCAGCATCGATTCCGAACCAAGTACAGTGCTGACGGGCAAGTTGTTTCTTGCGCACTATTCCCCAATGTCCGTGGTGGAGAAGCTTTAAGACAGAGGACTGTAACGAACGTGGGACCACGACTCTGGACTGATCATTTTCAGAACGCAACAACAAAACACCACGTCGTACAAAAAGTCTCTCCTTGTGAGCAAAAAATCGGCGAACCAACGGATCCTCGATCCGTGACTATGACACGGGCCATTGCGTAGCAACAAAACGCAAAACAGTAGCAAGGACAGGGTCAGAAGCTGTGGCTGTAGCTACACGACGAAAATCAATCGGAAACGATTCGACCACGTCATCGGTTTCCGCATCAATGAACATGCAAGCAAGTTCGGAAGAATCGAATGCTCTTGCGACCTCATCACGCAATGCGTGGGGAACATTGCGCGCTCTGAAAAATTTCGGTTGCGCGTTGACTTTCAGTTCCAAAGGTGCTTTATACAGTAGTTCGTAGCGCAACCAAGGCCCGGTGCAAAAATGTCTGCAAATTATTCACATAGACGAGAAACACTGGCGGAAGGCACAGTCTGGTTCACTGATAGGACCTGATTTACTATTGACAAGTTAAACAACTGAAATAAATCTAAACCAAACAAGTTCACTGCAGTAGAAGAACGAAGAACGTAAAATGACACAAGTTTTGTTTGTCCCTTGTACGTTGCAAGAAGGCTGCACTGTCCTAACACAGGGATCTGCTGTCCTGAATAACTATTTAGCTTAACATTTGCGGCACGCGACGGAGGTTTGCCCAGTTGTTTGTACGTGTCGTGATTGAACAATGAAACTGCAGCTCCGGTATCGAGCTGGAATGGTATCACTTTGCCCTCAAGGTCCAAGTCTACAAAAAGTTTATTGTCCTGCTGACGACAAGAGCGACTTTCACGTGCAATTTGAACTGATACAGGTACAGAAGCACTTGCGACTTTACGGGATTTCCGGCGACGTCGACGCACACCATTTGTGGGACGAACACAGTCACTGTTAAAGAAAGTGGCACTGGACAGGGTGGAATTAACTACATGAATGTCCATGGGCGAAAGTTCACGAGCCTGATTGTCCTCGGTTCTATTCCGGCGCGAAGCAAAGGGCCTGGAATGGTTGTGATTGTCTGATCTGAACTTTTTCTGGCAAACACTTGAACATGTCCTTTCATATGACAGTAAAAGCAAATAGCTTGGCGTGACGGGCAATTGTCACGCGAATGTCTAGTTGCACACCGCGGACATGATTTTAGAACTGCATTGGCATGCTTACGCGGCACACGTCCGACATGTACTAATGGACCGCGGCCGATTTAAAGCTGCCACCTAGCAAGTGTGGTGTCTGGCGGTGACACCACAGTGTATTCTGTTTCGTTATCTGTGTATTAATATTATTAATATCCTGATTCTGTCTCGTCATACTAGCGTTCATTTTTTGTAACATCTCCATGATCGCGTCCTGTCCTGCAACACTACCGTCTGCTGAACTATGTATTCTCGATCCATTGTTTTCCACTCGGCCAGTTACGTCGTTTACTGGATTATGCTGTGGCGTTTCTAAATTTGATAACTGCAATAACCCGTGATGTCTGTGTTGAGGACTAGTTGGGTTTGTCATTGAATCATTACGTGGCGCAAACAACTCCGCATTCTGCCCTCTCTGTTGTGTATGTCTTGTGTTTTGCAGGTACAGTTGCGTCTGTTACGGAATCTTTTCGTGGCGCTCGTAACTCCGCAAAATTCTGTCTCTGCTGTTGGGGCATATTTAGAATGTGTACGATAGGTTCGACGTATTCTAAATGTTCCCCCTATTCCTCACTGTCTACTTCTCTTTGAACGTTAGCTAACTGCCGGTTCATTGACTGTATTGACGCGTATTCTGTCCCTGAATATGCGGCAAACAAACGCTTTTCCTGTGCTCGTTTCACTTCTAATCTTAGCCATTTCCTACGTGGGCTGTTTATTTCTGGCTCAGAATGTGCCCTACTTGGAATTTCATATTCTGGAAATTCGATGTTCTCATCCCTTCGATTCCCATCTGTCTGATCTGTCTCAATTTTATCCCAGTCTAACTGAGCCTGCTGATTCTGCAGCTCCCCGACTGTCCTATTCTCTGATTCACCGTCTGTCCTATGCTCAGGTTCAACTTCTGTCCTATTCTCAATAAGCTCGTTTACTTGCTGTCTAGCTGGTTGATTCTCCCCATCTTGTCTACTTGCTGTCTCTTACGTAACCTTTTGGCTTGTAGTCTCGTTAACATGGAAATTCTTTCAACACACCACAACCCTATCTACAAAAGTGTACGACCACTTATCAGTTGGTTGAACCAACAACAACAACAACGTCGTGACTTCATGGCTAATGTTCCGTCTGCTCTGCTACGGTCTCCAATCTCTACCTGTGCGCTTCCAAAGGGATAAAAGTGTTATTTCTTAATTCTAACTTATATGATGCTGCGTCACACTGCGTCTCTGCGTCACTCTGCATCTGTGCCTATCACCTGAAAATTCTATGTCCTAACAGCTACACAAAAATAGTAAAAAATGCAAAATTTTCCAACACAATAACACACACCCTTTTATCTACAATTCTGCTTTCTTCACTACCTGCAACTATTCTGATCCCAGTCTCTTCAAATACCTATTTAATACATAAAAGAATGTTCTTCAAAGTGCTACTGCTGCCACCTGCCGTAACTAACTTTCCTGACACTTTCCTGTCCTGGTAGCTTACCTATTTTAGCTATCCTGGCAGGTTACCTATTTTGCCTATGCTGGCAGGGTCGCCATTTTCTGTGGTCGTGGGGTTGATCTGAGATTCTGTTATTCTGCACAACGGATTAATCTGAGATGTACCCTTTACCCTGTGGCTCCTGCAAGATGCAATTTCCACTCCCACACTACTACAGAAGTCAGACAGACGCTCCTAACGTTCTAAAGAGAAATGCCTGAAAAACCTTCAGGCATTTCTTCTGGAGTCGTCCGCTGTAAGGAAATGACACAAAAATTCACAAAATTTCTTACGTAAATAGAGGGACTTCCCCCATGAACCATGGACCTTGCCGTTGGTGGGGAGGCTTGCGTGCCTCAGCGATACAGATGGCCGTACCCTAGGTGCAACCACAACGGAGAGGTATCTGTTGAGAGGCCAGACAAACATGTGGTTCCTGAAGAGGGGCAGCAGCCTTTTCAGTAGTTGCAGGGGCAACAGTCTGGATGATTGACTGATCTGGCCTTGTAACATTAACCAAAACGGCCTTGCTGTGCTGGTACTGCGAACGGCTGAAAGCAAGGGGAAACTACAGCCGTAATATTTCCCGAGGACATGCAGCTTTACTGTATGATCAAATGATGATGGCGTCCTCTTGGGTAAAATATTCCGGAGGTAAAATAGTCCCCCATTCGGATCTCCGGGCGGGGACTACTCAAGAGATCGTCGTTATCAGGACAAAGAAAACTGGCGTTCTAGGGATCGGAGCGTGGAATTTCAGATCCCTTAATCGGGCAGGTAGGTTAGAAAATTTAAAAAGGGAAATGGATAGGTTAAAGTTAGATATAGTGGGAATTAGTGAAGTTCGGTGGCAGGAGGAACAAGACTTTTGGTCAGGTGATTACAGGGTTATAAATACAAAATCAAATAGGGGTAATGCAGGAGTAGGTTTAATAATGAATAAAAAAATAGGAGTGCGGGTTAGCTACTACAAGCAGCATAGTGAACGCATTATTGTGGCCAAGATAGACACAAAACCCATGCCTACTACAGTAGTACAAGTTTATATGCCAACTAGCTCTGCAGATGATGAAGAAATTGATGAAATGTATGACGAGATAAAAGAAATTATTCAGGTAGTGAAGGGAGACGAAAATTTAATAGTCATGGGTGACTGGAATTCGTCAGTAGGAAAAGGGAGAGAAGGAAACATAGTAGGTGAATATGGATTGGGGGGAAGAAATGAAAGAGGAAGCCGCCTTGTAGAATTTTGCACAGAGCATAACTTAATCATAGCTAACACTTGGTTCAAGAATCATAAAAGAAGGTTGTATACCTGGAAGAATCCTGGAGATACTAATAAGTATCAGATAGATTATATAATGGTACGATAGAGATTTAGGAACCTGGTTTTAAATTGTAAGACATTTCCAGGGGCAGATGTGGATTCTGACCACAATCTATTGGTTATGAACTGTAGATTGAAACTGAAGAAACTGCAAAAAGGTGGGAATTTAAGGAGATGGGACCTGGATAAACTGAAAGGACCAGAGGTTGTAGAGAGTTTCAGGGAGAGCATAAGGGAACAATTGACAGGAATGGGGGGAAAAATACAGTAGCAGAAGAATGGGTAGCTCTGAGGGATGAAGTAGTGAAGGCAGCAGAGGATCAAGTAGGTAAAAAGACGAGGGCTAATAGAAATCCTTGGGTAACAGAAGAAATATTGAATTTAATTGATGAAAGGAGAAAATATAAAAATGCAGTAAATGAAGCAGGCAAAAGGGAATACAAACGTCTCAAAAATGAGATCGACAGAAAGTGCAAAATGGCTAAGCAGGGATGGCTAGAGGACAAATGTAAGGATGTAGAGGCTTAACTCACTAGGGGTAAGATAGATACCGCCTACAGGAAAATTAAACAGACCTTTGGAGAGAAGAGAACCACTTGTAGGAATATGCAGGCGATGTACTTGAGGACAATATTATGGAAATGGAAGAGGATGTAGATGAAGATGAAATGGGAGATAAGATACTGCGTGAAGAGTTTGACAGAGCACTGAAAGACCTGAGTCGAAACAAGGCCCCAGGAGTAGACAACATTCCATTAAAACTACTGATGGCCTTGGGAGAGCCAGTCATGACAAAACTCTACCATCTGGTGAGCAAGATGTATGAGACAGGCGAAATACCCACAGACTTCAAGAAGTATATAATAATTCCAATCCCAAAGAAAGCAGGTGTTGACAGATGTGAAAGTTACCGAACTATCAGTTTAATAAGTCACAGCTGCAAAAAACTAACGCGAATTCTTTACAGACGAATGGAAAAACTGGTAGAAGCGGACCTCGGGGAAGATCAGTTTGGATTCCGCAGAAATGTTGGAACACGTGAGGCAATACTGACCCTACGACTTATCTTAGAAGAAAGATTAAGAAAAGGCAAACCTACGTTTCTAGCATTTGTAGACTTAGAGAAAGCTTTTGACAACGTTAACTGGAATACTCTCTTTCAAATTCTGAAGGTGGCAGAGGTAAAATACAGGGAGCGAAAGGCTATTTACAATTTGTACAGAAACCAGATGGCAGTTATAAGAGTCGAGTGGCATGAAAGGGAAGCAGTGTTTGGGAAAGGAGTGAGACAGGGTTGTAGCCTCTCCCCGATGTTATTCAATCTGTATATTGAGCAAGCACTAAAGGAAACAAAAGAAAAATTCGGAGTAGGTATTAAAATTCATGGAGAAGAAGTAAAAACTTTGAGGTTCGCCGATGACATTGTAGTTCTGTCAGAGACAGCAAAGGACTTGGAAGAGCAGTTGAATGGAATGGACAGTGTCTTGAAAGGAGGATATAAGATGAACATCAACAAAAGCAAAACGAGGATAATGGAATGTAGTCAAATTAAATCAGGTGATGCTGAGGGGATTAGATTAGGAAATGAGACACTTAAAATAGTAAAGGAGTTTTGGTATTTAGGGAGTAAAATAACTGAGGATGGTCGAAGTAGGGAGGATATAAAATGTAGACTGGCAATGGCAAGAAAATCGTTTCTGAAGAGGAGAAATTTGTTAACATCGAGAATAGATTTAAGTGTCAGGAAGTCGTTTCTGAAAGTATTTGTATGGAGTGTAGCCATGTATGGAAGTGAAACATGGACGATAACCAGTTTGGACAAGAAGAGAATAGAAGCTTTCGAAATGTGGTGCTACAGAAGAATGCTGAAGATAAGGTGGGTAGATCACGTAACTAATGAGGAGGTGTTGAATAGGATTGGGGAGAAGAGAAGTTTGTGGCACAACTTGACTAGAAGAAGGGATCGGTTGGTAGGACATGTTTTGAGGCATCAAGGGATCACAAATTTAGCATTGGAGGGCAGCGTGGAGGGTAAAAATCGTAGAGGGAGACCAAGAGATCAATACACTAAGCAGATTCAGAAGGATGTAGGTTGCAGTAGGTACTGGGAGATGAAGAAGCTTGCACAGGATAGAGTAGCATGGAGAGCTGCATCAAACCAGTCTCAGGACTGAAGACCACAACAACAACAACTAGAGGTATACTTGGGTACAGGAGTAGTGCTATTTAGTGTAAGAAAAACATGATAATAACGAAAGCTATTATTTATTTTGCAAGAATTCTGCGAAATCACAATGGCACTTTTAGTTATGAATTGAACAAGTTATATCCTGGTTCTTTTCGGAATGTGAAGTTACGTCTCAAGGATAGGATTCGCTAATGAAATATTTATACAAAGTTTAAGATGGTTGTGGACTTGGCAGAATGACTGAGAGGCGCGCCTACTCAGCTTGAATAATTATCCTTTAGAATGTTGCTAGGTAGGATCGAGGCTGTCACGTGTGAAATGCAGAGAAGTGTACTGTTGTGGCGGAAATATGGGGCTCGCAATAGCTGTAGCGTACAATACCATAAGCTGCGATGACTGCTGTCTGCGCCGCTCGCTGCTGACAAATAAGATAACTCTCATTCTTCCTGGATTGACCTTCGCCAATCAAACTCTCCCTATGCCTTGATGAAGTAAAGGATTCCTATTCGCCCCTAGTCTAACTATTGGCGTGGTACACCGGTCAGATAACCAGTCCACCGCGATGCCACTCAAAATTCGCTCGCAGGCGCTTAACTATAACTCTGTCCGTTCACACCGCACAATAAGTGTGTCGACCAACACAGTGAACAACGCTTAATCGCAAAGACTCAATATAGTGAGTCGCACTTCGATTCGCTCTCCACAGAGGTGCTCTCCCAGTGAAGTACTGAGGAGAGACTTGTTCCTCACTCCAAGAGCGACAACGGAACGGCCCCTATCCACGCCATACGTGAAGAGGTATATCTTCCGGTTTCTTCCATTACTCCTTCGGCTCAAGGCGTCAGAAATATCGTCTACCAATCAGCATTGCTCTTCTAAAACGGGAGAATGACAATTCGTTTAAGGCGATCAATCTGGAAATCTGTAGTATCGGCGTTTGGCGTTTGCTGTCTCCCTGTGAAAATCTCTGAAACTGCGATCTATATTGTAAAGAATGCGTAGGCTGGCTGCTCCCACACAATGTAGCGGAATTTTCTTTTAAGCCGTACACGGGGTCTTTCCTCCTCTCCCTCAGGCGAACGCTGTCCGCTCCACGGGCGTCCGCCGACCGACGTAGATGGGTTGGGACTGGCCTCCTGGCGTGCGGTTGCCTCTCTCGAACTAAATGCTCCTGTGACCGTCGCGTCTGGAATGTATGTGTGTACGCCAGCCTCGTGTATTTCAACCACGGTGCGCACTTGCGATTTATTAGTTATTTGCATATCGTTTACATGAATTCATACAACATTGACTTTATCTTATCGAGTTTGAGTTCGAATGAAGCGTCTTGATGTGCGGAATATGATTGTGAGGGCGGAATATGTAAGCAGGGAAGGTCAGGAGACCACGATATATTACAGTGTAATAGGTAGACATCTATCCAGACCATTACACAGGAATTCCAAACTGCATCAGGATTCACTGCAAGTACTATGACAGTTAGGTGGGAGGTGAGAAAACTTGGATTTCAAGGTCGAGCCGCTGCTCGCCGGTGAATGCCAAACGGCGCCTCACTTGGTGTAAGCAGCGTAAACATTGGACGATTGAACAGTGGAAAACCGTTGTGTGGAGTGACGAATCACAGTACACAATGTGGCGATCCGATGGCAGGGTGTGGGTATGGCGAATGCGTGCTGAACGTCATCTGCCAGCGTGTGTAGTGCCAGCAGTAAAATTCGGAGGCGGTGGCATTATGGTGTGGTGTGGTCGTGTTTTCCATGGATGGGGCTTGCACCCTTTGTTTTTTCTTTTGCGTGGCACTATCACAGCACAGGCCTACATTGATGTCTTAAGCAACTTCTTGCTTCCCACTGTTGAACAGCAATCAGGGATGCCGGTTGCACCTTTCAACACGATGGAGCACCTGTTTATAATGCACGGCCTGTGGCGGAGTGGTTACACGACAATAACATCCAGGTTACATGACAATAACATCCCTGTAATGAACTGGCCTGCACAGAGTCCTGACCTGAATCCTTTAGAACACCTTTGGGATGCCAACTTTGTGCCAGGACTCACCGACTGACATTGGTAGTCGATACCTCTCCTCAGCGCACCACTCCGTGAAGGCTGGGCTGCCATTCCCCAAGGAACCTTCCAGCACCTAACTGAACGTATGCCTCAGAGAGTGGAAGCTGTCATCAAGGCTAAGGGTGGGCCGACACCATATTGAATTCCACCATTACCGATCGAGGGCGCCACAACTTCTAAGTCATTTTCAGCCAGGTGTCTGGATACTTTTCATCACATTATGTGAGTGGCTGTAAGACTGCTTAAGCAATAGAACCCAGTACGTTTCCATGGGTGGTGGGTGTTCATCGAGGCAAACAGTGCTTCAGGGAAATAGTACAGCTTTATTTATCTATATGCATAAACAATCCGTCGGGTAGCGTGAGTAGAAATCTGCGGCTGTTCGCTGATTACGCTGTGGTATTCTGGGGAGTCGTGTCTTTGAGTGACTGTACGAGGACACACGATGGCCTGGGCAGAATTTCTGTTGGTTGTGATGAATGGCAGCTTGATCTAAATGCAGAAAAGAATCTTAAATCAGATGTGTAGGAAAAGAAGTCCTGTAATGTTTCAATACAGAGATGCACCGCTTTATACTGTCACCTCTAATAAACATCCAAACGAACCTGGCGAAGGTACATGTAACGGAACTGAGATTGAGAAGGAAACAAGTTTTTACCCTACCCAAGGGAGTGAGCGATAGCTACGTCGTTTTAACAAAGAAATTCGCCAAACAGCCGAGTAAATTGAGAAGTTATTTTATTTTCGGTACCAGTTTCGGCAGTTCGACATGCCACCTTCAGGCCACATGTGCACCCCTCAAAAACTGTCGATACCAGCATATTGGGACCATCTGTTTCCGGATGCCGTGAATTCTTATCTCAGCTGCTTCCTTCGAAGGCTTGATTGCAACTCAAGTTGCAGTCGCAGTCAAGTCTTCAAAGGAAGGAGATAAGAATTCAAGGCATCCGGAAACAGATGTCTCCGATATGCTGGTGACAGTTTTTGAGGGGTGCACATGTGGCCTGAAGGTGGCATGTTGAACTGCCGAAACTGGTACCGAAAATAAAATAACTTCTCAAATTGCTGTGACGTTTGGCGAATTTCTTTGTTAAATACACCCAGTCCATGACGTTATTTAGTTTCTGTACTGAGCGAGCAGTAAAGAAAACCAAGAAGAAATTTGGAAAAGGACTTAAAGTTCAGGGAGAAGGAATAATAACGATGGAAGGCGTACTAAATGGGGTGGATAGTATGTTCAAAGGAGATTATAAGATGAATAACAACAAGAGCAAAAAAGAGGTAATGGTATGTAGTCTAATAAAATGATGCGATACTGAAGGAAGTAGATTAGGAAAAGAGATTATAAAAGTAGTATATGTGTTTTTCTGTTATGGTAGTAAAATTAGTGGTGACGGCGGAAGCAGACAGGATATTAAATTAAGACTGGCAATAGCAAGAAAGGTATTTGCGAAAAAGAGAAATTTGTTAACGTGGAATGCAATTTTAAAAGCTGGGATGTGTCCGATGACTATATTTGTCTGGAATGTAGCCTTGGACAGAAGTGGAACGTGGACGATAAGAAGAAAATAGTTTCCGAAACGTGGTACTACTGAAGAATATCGTATATTACATGGGTGGATCGGGTAGAAATGGTATTTATGGCATAAATGCACTGAATGTAGTGATCGACTGACTGGACGCATCCAGAGATATCGAGGAATAATCAGTTTGGTGACGCAGATGGGCACCTTGACATGAATACGGTAAGCATGTTAAAATGGAAGTACAGGGTGTGGACAAAATTATGCAAACACTACGAACACAATACATTACCACGTCTAATAGAGTGTAGGAGAACCGTGGTCTCTCAAAACAGCGTAAACTGGTCTCGGAAGAGATAATAATGGGAACTGTATGGGTTTCAAGCGCATATTCTAGCGTTATTCCTACAAAATAGTGGAAAGTTGAGATAATAATGGCGCATTCTTCTCTCCAAATTAGGCCACAAAATCTCAGTATTATTGAGGGGAGGAGCTCTTGAAACCAATCCTGGAGGATGCGACCTGGGAGCCTGTCGTCTGGGAACACAGCATCACCGCTGGGAGCGAACACTGTGCTGTGGGATGCACCTGAACAGCCAATATGGTGACGTAATGCTTGGCAGCAGTGCGACCTTGCAGAGTAACCATGGGCCTATGGAATACCGCGATATGGCTACCCAAATCAACTCCTGATATGTTTCACTTTGGGGTCGAAGTTGGAAACAGTGTGAAACAAGATTCAACCAACCAAATGACATCTTTCCAATGCTGTGTAATTCTGGTTTCATATCTCTGGATCCACGGTTGTCAGTCACGGGCATTTGTATCTCTGGTGTGTGGTTTCAAAATTGCAGCTCGCCTTGCAGTCCCCTGTTTACGGAGCTTCCTTCCTTCGTGTAGTTTTGATGCTGTCAGTTTTCACGAATGCGACATTCAGATCTGCAATGACTTTTGCAGCTACCGTCCTGTCACTTTTCGTCACGACCCTGTTTAGTGACCAACAGTTACGATCGCTGGACGCGCACTGTCGTCCACGTTGTGACTTGGCAGACCATACTTTATGCGCTTTTCTTGTACCCGGTATATACCTCCGCCTCTTGATACACCAAACACTTGGCTTTTCTTGGTTACAGAAGCACCCCCCACACGAGCACTAAAAATTTGCCCATGTTCCAGTTCACGTAACTCCGACATACTGCACTCACAACTATACCGAACACTGTTATGACCAGGAGTGTCACAATGTACTGAGGACATTTACACAGGTACCGTTCGTGGTCAAATACAACAGCGCAGCCTGCAGTCTTGGCGAACATCCATATTTATTTCCAGAATGAAATTTTCACTCTGCAGCGGAGTGTGCGCTGATATGAAACTTCCTGGCAGATTAAAACTGTGTGCCGGACCGAGACTCGAACTCTGGACCATTGCCTTTCGCGGGCAAGTGCTCTACCAACTGAGCTACTCAAGCACGACTCACGCCCCGTCCTCACAGCTTTACTTCTGCCAGTATCTCGTCTCCTACCTTCCAAACTTTACAGAAGCTCTCCTGCGAACCCTAAAAAGGTCCCGACATCGAGTCTCGGTCCGGCACACAGTTTTAATCTGCCAGGAAGTTTCATATCAGCGCACACTCCGCTTCAGAGTGAATATCTCATTCTGGAAACATCCCGCAGGGTGTGGCTAAGCTATGTCTCCGCAATATCGTTTCTTTCAGGAGTGCTAGTTCTGCAGGTTTCGCAGGAGAGCTTCTGTAAAGTTTGGAAGGTAGGAGACGAGATACTGGCAGAAGTAAAGTTGTGAGGACGGGGCGTGAGTCGTGCTTGGGTAGCTCAGTTAGCAGAGCTTGATCATCCACATTTATGATCAAGCGTGCATTCCTTGCATTATTTCCATATTTTTGACCAACAGGAGTATTTAGGAGTAGTTTTGCTGAGGTTAAGAGGCTTGCATAGGGCAGACTAGTGTGCGAGGGCTGCATCGAAACATTCTTGGAACTGAAGACCGTTAAGAATAACAAGAACAAGAAAAGCGAGGGGTTTGACATGTACGATGTCACCCTTAAGTTTCAGATGTCGTACAAATTATATACGGAACACGAAACGAGGAGTGCTCTACTGGTCGTAACAGAGTGATATACGGTGAACGGGTGTGAGCGGTGTCGGACGCGGTGACTTTGGAGCGGCGCTCCGCAGCTGCCGCCAGTACGCGGCGCTCTTAACTGTCGCGGACTATCGCTGCGTGTCTTATCTGCCGGAGTTGGCTCAGCGTTCTGCAAATAGAGGTGACCACGCGTGCGCTCAAGGGCGCTCCGGCAGCCACCGCTGAAAACAACGCCGACCCACAGAGGCCGTCACTGGGCCAGGCTCAACCTTCAGCTGGAGCGCCGGCGGTACAGGCACAGGCGCTGATCACAGTACACCTGCGTACACCTACACTGTGTGATCAAAAGTATCCAGACACCCACAAAAGCATACGTTTCTCATATTACGTGCATTGTGTGCTGCCACCTACTGCCAGGTACTCTGTATCAGCGACCTCAGTAGTCATTAGACATCGTGAGAGAGCAGAATGGGGCGCTCCGCAGGACTCACGCACTGCGAACGTGGTCACGTGATCGGGTGTCACTTGTGTCATACGTCTGTGCGCTAGATTTCCACACTCCTAAACATCCTCAGTTCACTGTTTCCGATGTGATAGTGAAGTGGAAACGTGAAGGGACACTTAAAGCACAAAAGCGTACAGGTCGACGTCGTCTGATGACTGGCAGAGACCGCCGACAGTTGAAGAGGGTCGTAATGTGTAATAGGCGGACATCTATCCAGACCATCACACAGGAATTCCAAACTGCGTCAGGATCCACTCGAAGTACTGTAACAGTTAGGCGGGATGTAAGAAAACTTGGATTTCAAGATCGAGCGGCTGCTCTTCAGTCACACATCATGCCGGTGAATGCCAAACGACGCCTCGCTTGTTGTAAGGAGCGTAAACATTGGACGATTGAACAGTGGAAAAACGCTGTGTGGAGTGACGAATCACGGTACACAATCTGGCGATCCGATGGCAGGTTGTGGGTATGGCGAATGCCCGATGAACCTCATAGCCGCGCGGGATTAGCCGAACGGTCTCAGGCGCTGCCGTCATGGACTGTGCGGCTGGTCCCGGCGGAGGTTCGAGTCCTCCCTCGGGCATGGGTGTCTGTGTTTGTCCTTAGGATAATTTAGATTAAGTAGTGTGTAAGCTTAGGGACTGATGACCTTAGCAGTTAAGTCCCATAAGATTTCACAAAAATTTGAACATTTTTTGAACCTCATCTGCCAGCGTGTGTAGTGCCAAAAGTAAAATTCGGAGTGGTCGTGTTTTTCATGGAGGGGGCTTGCACACCTTGTTGCTTTGCGTAGCACTATCACAGCACCGGCCTACACTGATGTTTTAAGCACCTTCTTGCTTCCTACTGTTGAAGAGTAATTCGGGGATGCCGATTGCATCTTTCAACACGATGGTGCACCTGTTCATAATGCACGCCATGGGGCTGAGTTGTTACACGACAATAACATCCCTGTCATGGACTGGCCTGCACAGAGTCTTGCCCTTTATCCTATAGAACACATCTGGGATGTTTTGGAACGCCGACTTCGTGCCAGGCCTCACCCACCGACATCGATACGTCAGTGCGTCTGCCATTCTACAAGAAACCTTCCAGCAACTGATTGAACATATGCCTGCGAGAGTGGAAGCTGTCATCAAGGCTAACGGTGGGCCGACACTATATTAAATTCCAGCATTACCGATAGAGGGCGCCACGAACTTGTAAATTATTTTCAGGCAGGTGTCCGGATACTTTCGATCACGTAGTGTACACCTACAGTGCGCAAAGCACTGGCTAATCTGTGGAGGGGGGGGGGCACTTACACTTGTACCATTTCTTTACTTCCATTCCATTCAAGTGTGGAGGGCGGGAAGAATGACGACTTCAGTTTACGTGTGACCGCCGTGATTAATCTAATCTTGCTACCTCGATCCCTCCGGGAGCGGTATGTAGGGACCTGTTGTCCAGATCCTTCACATTTTATTCAGCAGCACACGTACGATTACTATCAAAGGCACTGTCTTATGGGACTTCGGGCGAAATTTATGATTCATCTAGGATTTTCTGGTAGAAAGTAGTCAGCGTATACAAGGTGACAGTTACTGAACTATATGAAAAAAAAACGTAAATTAGTCACAAAATACGGCGTGCACACTCTTTATTCAACATGCAAACGTGACGACATATCTTCGGATTTAGTTTATGACACGTTCGATGTGGCTGCCATCACTGGCGATGACGAATAGCGAAACTGTGCAGGAGTCGCTGAGGTGTCGGGACGTCGATGTTGTCGATGACCTGGTGAGTGGCTGTTTTCAGCCGAGCAGTGGTTATCGGGTTATTGCTGTACACCTTTTCTTTAAATATAGCCCCACAGAAAAGGAGTCGCATGTGTTCAGATTCGGAGAATATGGTGGCCAATCGAGGCGCATACCAGTGTCTTCCGGTACCCCAGATCCAGAATGCGGCCCCCAAAGAGCTCCTCCAGGTCATCAAACAGTCTCCTGCTTCGGTGGGGTCGATATCCGTCTTACATGGACCACGTCTTGTCGAAATCAGGGTAACTTTGGACAATGGGGATAAAATCATCTTCCAAAACCTCCAAGTACCGTGAGGGTAGTCACCGGCCATCGAGGAACACAACACCGATTATTCCGTGACTGGGCATAGCACACCACAAAGCCGCCCGTTGTGGGTGAAGAGACTTCTAGATCGCGAAATCCACATTCTCAGTCCCCCAAATGCACCAATTTTGCTTATTTTAGAAACCATCCCAATGAGAGCGGGCTTCGTCGATAAACCAAATGATATGCGCATACTACATTGGTTGCCCAGAAAGTAATGCACCGCATTTTTTTTTCTCGGCCGAAAACAATGCTACGAATCCTAATCGCTACATATGTATTATCTGAAGTCTCCAGACTGAGCGCGCCAACTTTCCGTCACTTCCGACAGATAGCGTAGCTGCAGGACACTTTCATAAATGGCGTCTGTAGGTGATGTACGTTACAAGCAACGTGCCGTCATTGAATTTCTCACTGCAGAGAAAGAAACTGTGGGGAATATTCACAAACGCTGGTGCAAAGTCTGTGGATCATCTGCTGTCGACAGAAGTACAGTTATTGCTGGGCACGGAGGATGACGTCCTCAGAAGGCGGTTCGGCGGTGCTCCACGATTTCCAGCGTTCGGGGAGACCGTCCACGGCTGTCACACCTGACACGTCGCAGCGAGCTGATGATGCTGTCATTCGCGAGGACAGACGCAGTACGGCTCGGCCGTTGGCGCTGCATCTATCAATCAGCAAAGGAAGTGTGGCTGCAGTTATACGTACTCTTCGTTATTGAAAAGTGTATTCAGGCTGGGTCCTGCGGTGTCTAACAGTGGATCATACATCGCACAGAAGAAACATCTGTCTCGATTTGTTGCTACGTTTTGAAGCTGAGGAGGAGGCCTTCTTGTACCGGATTGTGACAGGTGATGAAACGTGGGTTCACCATTTTGAGCCCGAAACAAAACGACAGTCAATGCAATGGCGCCATTCCCACTCCACACAGCCGGCCTGAGTGGCCGAAGGTTCTAGGCGCTACAGTCTGGAACCGCGCGACCGCTACGGTCGCAGGTTCGAATCCTGCCTCGGGCGTGGATGTGTGTGATGTCCTTAGGTTACTTAGGTTTAAGTAGTTCTAAGTTCTAGGGGACTGATGACCACAGAAGTTAAGTCCCATAGTGTCCAGAGCCATTTTGAGCCCACTCCATACAGAAGAAAAAATTCAAAGCAACTGCTTCCTCTGGCAAGGTCGGGATCACCGTGTTCTGCGACTGTGAAGCAGTGGCTCCGTCACCAGGGCACGGGTTGCTACCGACACGGAATACTCGACCTTGTTTCGCGCTGGAGGAATGCCATAGAACGGAATGGAGACTACGAGGAAAAATAATGTAAGTAGATAAAACACTATTCTTTTCTGGGTGTAATTCTGATTATGTTTGAGTTGGTGAGTTGCTGGCGCCAGTTCCCATCGATTGTCCTTTCTTCGTTGAGTCGATTTCGATGCTTATTTGTCTTCTTCACATCTTCGGCGGCGCGGGATTTTAACCGGAGTGCGCGCGCCCTGCTGGTGGCTGGTGTGCGGGTATCCGCGGTGTGAGGTGGACTGACGTGGGACTGACCGTGTGTGTATGCAGCACGGGGGGCGGCCGGGTCGGCATGGCGAAGGAGCGTGGCCAGCCGCTGCTGCGAGTTTAGCCGTTACAATACAAATCTCGTGCCCGTGGCGATGGGGATTTCCCCGAGGTTGGAAGGACAAGTTCGGTCGAGTTCGTCACAAGTTACACACGCCGAATGACTTGGAGTCCTCGAGTGGCTTTGGTGGGTGGTGTTTACATGAACTAAAGATTCCAGTGTACTAAAAACCGTGTGGAATTGTTCCAGTAACCTTTCACTGAATTTGGCGTCGTCACTTGATATACTGACGGCAGTTAAGTAAGTGTAACGTCTCCCACCAAACAAACACGATGCATGGCTAAACACTTAGCTAGAAGTGCAACTAAGTAGTGTGTAAGTCTGTGTTAGCCGTTCCAAGCTGCGCTGAAATATTTTTCTCACTCTACCTGTTATGTTATTATTTTAGTCTGGCCTTTAAATGTGCGCTGAGATTATTTTTGGCAATCTTACCTTATGCCATTATTTTAGTGTTTTAAGGGATTGTGTAACCAAATTTTAAGAGCCATGACTGCCCAAGTAAATCACGAAGGTTAATTCAGTTGGTTACATCTGTGCAATATATCACTGAAAGATATTGACAACTAGTTGTGATTTCGATTGTAATTTCGGTGTGTCCTTACACCCGATGCTCAATAAAGAATTGTTGAGGAAAAAAAGATGTGATGCAGTACTTCCTGGGATACCCTCGTGTTTCCCTTCGAGCTCCGCGGCCAACCATGCAGTGTGAACGGTCTAACGCAGACCGCTCAGAAGTTATGACGATTTTGTTTCATATTGTTCAATAATTGTCAACCCCTATCTTGGATGGAACTTCATGAGAGATGTAGCAGTAACTTGGAGTGTAGCCTGTAACAGAGTGATGTCGAGTGCATGGATGTGTACTCTGTTGGGACCGCGGCCGTTCTTCTTTTACACCAGCGACCTTACAGACAATACTAACAGCAACTACAGAATTTCCACAGATTATGGAGATGTCTGTAGCTACGTGAAAAGAGCTGTACAATATTCAGTCGTATTTCGAAAAGATCAAGTAGCGTAAAGATGGGCTGCGAGGTGCCGGGGTGGAGAAGAATTTGTACGTCTTTAGTTCGGACGAATCTTGCATGAGAAGGAGACATGCAGTCGACCCCCACCTTTTCTACCAGCTAATTAATTATGCACACAACGGTAACGGAAGGAAATGATGGTGGGCCCTGCTAGTTGGTAAAATAAGGAGTGCACGCTCACAATAATTTAATAATAATCGTAACCTACTCAGAAAAAGAGAACTTTACCACAATAAACAACAGGAAATGGGATTCCGCATATATCTACGAAATGATATGTGGACTAAATATTACAATGAGATTTATTACACATCAGAACATAAATGCACATGATTGTCGACACACACATTAGGTTAAAGGATAGGGTATACTAAAATATTATAAGAATAAGAGTTGGCTCGAGAGCAAGGGGCTCCTACTCTCTGTGATGCAATAGACCGACGATAATGACTGGACGACCTAATGAATCAAATAGTAATCTCCCGACTATATAGCAGTATCGCAGTTAGTAGTGACAGCTCAAATGGGATCACATGGAGAAACAAACAACGTGGACTTGTAGCAAAGCGAGCGCGTGTGCTGCTGAGGGATTCAGTATAAAATTGATAAGGTCCTACAATGCCGGAGCCAGTACGTCGTCGGCAGGCAGCGCCCTGCTAATGTAGGCGCCGACTTCTGCCGTGCAGCAACTCTGTGTCAACCCTGGCCACGAAGGTTGTCTGAGAATTCCAAGTTCTTCCGAAAAAGAGCGACCAAGTCGCAAGACCGTCCGACTCCGAGGAAGATCAGCTCCCGAATCCACTGCCCGCACAACGCAAGAGCGAAGCCAACATTGCTCTACTCCCTACTCTCCTCGAAAACTGCGAATCAGCATTCAGTTCCAATCCCAAAGTAGGAGGCAGTTTGCAAAACAGAATTATTTAGTTATAGCAATTATGGTATAAAGCAGCAGAGCAGTGTTACCCTCTGAGAGGAATTTTGTTGTGTTGACCATGTTATTCCTAATGGGGGTGGCTTATCGGAAGTGAAAGTCAGAATTACGTAAATAATTAAACGGTGACAAACAAAATATTGCCTATCTGCACTGTTTAATTGATAAAGAAAAAAACGGTCACCAGCCTAACTAGGCAAGAGAATGATTAACATTCTCGTTCAAGAAAATAGTTATTAGTAACTCTAATGGGTAAACACAACCTATACTTGACCACAAGCGAGTGCAATTAAAGTCTGGCACATACATATGTTTACGGTAAGGTTGAAACTAACAGTTAAAGCAGCACAAACTATTTGCAAAATTATAACAGGTACAGAAAAACACTATCACTTTCAGGGCTTACACAAACTGAGTGGTCTTTATACTGTTAATAAGCACACAAGAGAGACAAACACTTAGTGGTCATGAACGTATAATTTTCTACTATGCAGTTTTCCACTTTTACTACCGTGAGACATAAAATTAACAAAATTGCAAGAAACTGACTCACCTTTTAGAATTTACTACAGATATCAAGGTGATCATTAGCTAAGCAAAACTTAAGAAGCCTCAACCTTAAGAACTTTTAATTTTGCAGTTGGCAACAACACATTAATAAGCAGTTTTACTAGGAAAATTATTTTCAGCAAGCATCATTAATTTTAACTCACTCTCTAGATACATTAACTTTAGCTTTCTCTTTACTATGTTCAAGAGGCATTAAATAGAAAACTGGGTTTTAACGTACTTTCAGTAAAGACACTCGGAAATCACTTTAGTTCAAACGGAGAGGAACCTAAGAGGTGTTATGATGAGGAGAAAAATCAATGTAGGTACATAAATTCCGATATAAATTACCTTATATTTCAGCACATTAGCACATCCATTAAGCTGATCCTTCACTGTACATCATTATAGTATTACGTTGCAATGATTGCGCAATGTGGTGGCGACTGCATGTTGGTAGGTGGAATTGCAGGCTGAATTGCTGGACTCTGTCATTTCTTGGTGGCGACGACAGATACAAATTCCAGAATAGTTCCAGCTATTTATCCATCCATCCGAGGCCTTAGAAGGAAGCAGGAAAAGCCTCTCTCGGAATCAGCACAATATGCATCTTTTACATGGCAGTCCACAGACTCGTAGCTCGTCTCCGATTCGTTGCTCGTCCCCGACTGACTATATGTTCCACCTTTCCTACCTAGGCCAACCACAATTTGCACGCGCTACACAGTTCCGTTCCCGAGGGGAACCACACTACCTCTTATACACAAAATTACTAAGATTCCTAAGTGAGGATCAGCAGTTTACATAACAGCAAACAAACGCATTGAACAACACAGAACATTTGCACATATTAACATGTCTACAAAAAATTATTCACACAAAATTGCAATTATATACATTAAGTTTTGTTCCCTCCAAATGGGACAAAGAGTTTAAATGAAAGATATGCTACACAGCATAGAACCAAACCATGACATCAAAGTTTGTATAAATAAAGCAGTATACACTTTTATGTTATCGATTCAATCACACACATTTACAGAAGCACAGCAATGTAACATTAAATAAAACAAAAGGCAAAATAAACCAGTAGAGTATTAGAGCTATGGTGTTACAAAGTGAAAAGTATTTTTTGAGCTCTCAGTACAAATACTCTCATTACAATAACCTTATTCGGTCTATTGCTACCGTGCAATTAATAAAATTGATGAAAATGAGAGGAGACATACAAAAGAGGGCATGGAACCTCTCATGGCAACTTGCTTTAAATGGTCAAAAAATGTGTCCTTATAAAAAAGAGAAGACTTCAGTATTCTCTAACTACACTAGCAAAGGGTCATAGCTGAAACCGATTAATTAGTACAAATAGCTTGCTGTAACAATTTTTAAGGATACGAAATTGAACGTCCACGTAACCTCAATCGCAGCTGAAGTACGTGGCAGACTTCGGTTCGTTGCTAGAACTCTGGCAGTCGGTCTGCAGAGCAGATTTCTTGCATAACACTGAAGCGACTCACCATATAGTACGGAGTGAAATATCATATTTGGTGGGATTTCTTCTTCATAGAATATGTGGTACGAATGAAAGCTGTTTCAAAGCATGAACAGATTGAGGATCGCTCGGAAACGTTCCGTTTGAACTACGATTTGTGTGGGATGTTCCTCAAGTGCGTGTGACCCGTACCAAACAGGACTAATGAGGGATACTGATCACGTACAGAGGAGGGCAGCAGGGATGGCTTCTTTGACCCTCGGAGAGTGTCGTGGAAATGCTGGACAAACTGAACTGTCGGACACTTGGAGACAGTCGGAAACTGTCCCGTGACAGTGTACTTGGTGAGTTTCAGGAGCCACCTTTAAGTGGAGACTCTAGGAATACACTACAAGCCCCATAAATACAGCTCCTGTCGGGATCGCGAAAAGAAGGAACATCAGGTTAGTTACCGCGTGAACAGAGGCACTGGAACAGGTCCTCCAGTACTGAATACGTGAGTGGGACGGGAAGTAGCCCTAATGGCTGGTACAATACCACGTTCCCTCTGCCACGCACTTCACTGTGGTTTGCAGAATATGGACGTAAGTTTATACAGGGGGGGATGAGCTCACAAGTGTCCGCCAGTTCAGTTTCTTTGGATCTCCCTGGCTGTGAGCCTTTGTGAGGCTATTGTTTGTGTCCGTTTGTAGCATGTGACATGGTAGTATTCTAGGATCTTGCACCCGAGTATTGTGTAAGTATGTAGGCAGAAGACCGAGGAGAAGTGTAGAAACACGACGGCAGAGGTGCCACCACAACAAGACAAACATTAGGCGTAACTTTGACTACGAGAAATTTAGAAAAGAATTTGTGCTTATTCCACCCGCCTTTATTACGCAGTTCCAAAGGTTGTTGGTACTACTGTGCTCTTACGAGATGTCTGACGTGTCTGTGCGTACAACAAAATCTATATTCCGTAAGCCGCCTTACAGTCTATGGGGGAGGGTACCTTGCGTATCGCTTTTCTGTTCTTCTCATGGATGTTCCGCGGGAAGAACAGCTGTCAGCTGTCGGTAAACCCGCCTACCCTCCGCTCTACAATCGAAAACAAAAGTCCAGAGCAAGTGCAGTGTTCTAGCTTACATCAGCAGGCGTGCGCAGCTGGCAAATAGGCGAGAACCAAGGTCGCCCAACACCTCCTTCCTGCTGCTCCTCTTTGGACTTGTGACTCGCTGAACGCCACGACTCGCAGAAACATTGTTTCCAGTAAATATGTGCGCGTTAAATGCTTTAGATAAAGACAATGCGTGTTTCTATTTATTGTGTCTGACTTTTTTCTTTTTTCGTGTATAGTAGCTTCACATTTTCTCGAAATTGCACAAATTAAACTACATACTACTACAGACATCAACCAATCCACTTCCAAACATTACAGGAGTCCGACAGCAACTCGCACCACAATAGATCAACTCAACAACAATAAAATACAAGTGCTGTCAATTTAGCGATCTAACAATTACAAAGTATTGATTCTTGACGTTAAAAGGCATTACTGGACAATTAATTCCTTCACAACCTTCATTATTAGTGATAATAAATTATAGAATATTAATAATTTCAGACTTGATTACAATATGGAATTAAATTTGATGAAAGAATACTAAAGGTTTTTGAAAAGTAAATTTCGTGTTACATTAATGTTTTATTTCAGCTCATAAAAGGAAAATGTAAAATCATTTCAAGTATGCTTCAAAATTACAAAAGATGCAGGACTGCAATTTTGTAAACATGTACTGGATTCTGCAATACGTGACAGAAACGCATGGACTGGCCAGTTCCTTTATAACACTTATCGTGCATTCGGACGTCAGTACTGAGCGTGCCGGGATTTTGGCGCCATAGCATAGACAACCGACCACGAACCACGGACCTCGCCGTTGGTGGGGAGGCTTGTGTGCCTCAGCGATACAGATAGCCGTACCACAGGTGCTACCACAACGGAGGGGTATCTGTTGAGAGGCCAGACAAACGTGTGGTTCCTGAAGAGGGGCAGCCTTTTCAGTAGTTGGAGGGGCAACAGTCTGGATGACTGACTAATCTGGCCTTGTAACGCCAACCAAAACGGCCTAGCTGTACTGGTACTGCGAACGGCTGCAACTTGACTGTATGGTAAAATATTCCGGAGGTAAAATAGTCCCACATTCGGATCTCCAGGATGGGACTACGCAGGAGGACGTCGTTATCAGGAGAGACAAAACTGGCGTTCTACGGATGGGAGCGTGGAATGTCAGATCAGTTAATCAGGCAGGTAGGTTAGAAAATTTAAAAAGGGAAATGGATGGGTCCAAGTTAGATGTAGTGGGAATTAGTGGAGTTCGGTGGCAGGAGGAACAAGACTTCTGGTAAAGTGAATACAATGTTATAAATACAAAATCAAAAATGGGTGATGCAGGACTAGCTTTAATAATGAATAAAAATAGAAACGCAGATAAGCTACTACAAACAGCATAGTGAACGCATTATTGTATAGACATGAAGACCACGCGTACTACAGTAGTACAAGTTTATATGCCAACTAGCTCTGCAGATGATGAAGAAATTGAAGAAAAGTATGATGCGATAAAAGAAATTACTCAGGTAGTTAAGGGACACGAAAATTTAATAGTCATGTGGGACTGGAATTCGATAGTAGGAAAAGGAAGAGAAGGAAACGTAGTAGGTGAATATGGAATGGTGGGTAAGGAATGAAAGAGGAAGCCGCCTGGTAGAATTTCGTACAGAGCATAGCTTAATCATAGCTAACACTTGATTCAAGAATCATGAAAGAAGGTTGTATACATGGAAGAGGCCTAGAGACCATGGAAGGTTTCAGGTAGATTATATAATCGTAAGAGAGAGATTTAGGAACCAGATTTTAAATTGTAAGACATTTCCAGGGGCAGATGTGGATTCTGACCACTATTTATTGGTTATAAACTGTAGCTTAGAACTGAAGAAACAGCAAAAGGTAGTAATTTAAGAAGATGGGACCTTTATAAACTGAAAGAACCAGAGGCTGTAGAGAGTTTCAGAGAGAGTATTAGTGAAAGATTGTCGAGAACAGGGGAAAGACATACAATAGAAGAAGAAAGGGTAGCTCTGATAGATGAAATATTGAAGGCAGCAGGGTATCAAGTTGGTAAAAGGACAAGTCCTAGTAGAAATCTTTGGGTAACTGACGAGATACTGAATTTACTTGATGAAACGAGAAAATATAAAAATGCAGTAAATAAAGCAGGCGAAAGGGAATTCAACCTCAAGCGTCTCAAAAGTGAGATCAAGAATGTAGAGGCGTGTATCACTAGGGGCAGGTATGCCACACACCCACCCCACGTCCCCAAACCCCCGGATTCTTTATAATCATTAAATTATTCACGACTGCTGACGCGCTGCAATGTTAAAAGTTCGAAAGATGGATGCTCAAATCATAAAAATGCAGTAAATGAAGTAGGCTGAACCTAGTGCGAGTAGTGGGCGCCGATCAAAATAGTTTCCTTCACAGAGATACAAACAGAGACACTACACGCACTAGTTCAATAACAACGAGTTTAACACTACCAGCTTAAGACATTAATTTCCGGTTGAGGTCCATATTTGGCGTGTTTTACATTACAATTTCCGTCCTATAAATGTACGCTGTTTCCAAGCGCTAACAAGTTTGGGATCTCTTGAAAACGTGTCGTATATCGGTACTATTTATTGTAATAAAATGACGGTAAATGACATACTGGTGGTTGAAGAATTTTCAAATTATAACTTGCGTATTATGAAAGTGTCTTTTTAAGGCGAAGGCACATTGAAGATTCATCAAAAACAAGTTGTTAACTACGTAAATGTGATTAAAGCTTTTAGAAGGTCGTAACATACTGAGCCATATAATGCAGAAATTCAGCGTAGCATAATGAACACATATGCTGAAGTACAAAGTGAAGTGTAATGTGTAACTGGTTCTAGTCCTACTACATCCAATTTTGTACACACTTTCAGATTTCCTAATAGCTTCTGGCATTTTCTCATTGCTTTAGTAGAAGTATATTGTATAATATTCGGTGTTATGTATACATAAGTGTGCGCTCGCTCTCTCAGTAGTTTGTTCCATTGGCTTTATCTACAAGAGACCTTGCATTGCTTGGAATAATATGTTTTTCAATTTCTTATTTATCTTCTTGTATTTCACATACTCTGAAGATTCTGCTGCTGAATAGAAATAGTGATAAAGTAAGAGTGACGTTCGGAGTATAACGTCAACACTAGATTTAATTACATTTTTTTCTCTAAGTCCACAGACAAATTTCTCAGAGCGTGAGGACAGATAAACAGTTCTTACATAATCGTTGCTGGTATTACGTTCCTTTTAGGCAGTGTTCAGTTTTCTGGGTGAGATGGAACATTGCTCTGTACGGCTACTTTATTGCACATGTATTTTAGACTGGGGCTATACAGTTAGATCAGATGCACGGCTAGTTAGGTCAAAGGACTATTGTACAGCGTACCACATGTAAATCATGTTTCTTGTGTTGTTGATTTGTAGCTGTTTAAAACCGTAATGCACTTATCATACGTCAGTTTTAAATGTTTAGGATGTAGTCCAATGCATACACAAATTTACAGGTGTTTCTGTATAAATATTGACGTATGTGATACCTAGGAATGTCAAAATACGAGGGTCGTCCACAAACTATGTTCTGTTTCTATTTCTATCCGGGGCAGCGCTGTGATCGCAGTTCCGAGCATGCGCGGCGGTTACTCTCACTCGAGGAGAAGACATGGACGCCATTTTCAGATCGCTGCTGCCGACGCGTGCTTTGTAGAGCTACTTTATAATGTCAGCCGTAATTGAAAATGCTGCCACGTGTGAAATCAGATCTGTGATTCGTTTTCTAAATGCAAAGGAACTTAAACCAAGGAAATTCATCAGCAAATCTGCGAGGTTTACGGACAAAATGCTATGAGTGATTCAATATTTAGAAGATGAGTCTGTTTAATGAAGAACGTCTTCAAGAGCACGATGAAGAACAAAGTGGACGCCCGTCTGTGGTTACTGATGAAATGGTTCACACAATTGAAGACAAGATTAAGCACAACCGTAAGTTTAAACTTGGTGCCCTTGCTATGGAGTTCCGCAAATATCACCATCACTAATTCATGAAATTATTACTGAAAAACTGAAATTTCGAAAACTCTGCCCACGTTGAGTACCTTAAAGTCTTACTGAACAACACAAGAAACGACGGATGGGCAGTGCACTTCAGTTTTTGGCACGCTACAAGAAGGCGAGTGTTTTCCTTCTCGGATGTTCACGGGGGATGAAACTTGGGTATCGTACGACACCCCTGAAACAAAACAGCAGTCAGTGGAATGGAGGCACACTTTATTCCCAACGAAGGTTAAGCCTAAGCAAATCGTGACACCTCGAAAAGTCATGTGCACCGTTTTTTGGGACAGAAAAGGCATTTTGCTGATTGATTTCTTACCACGAGGTTGAAAAATATATGCACATGGTTACTGCGAGACCATTAAGAAATTGCGCCGCGCAATACAGAACAAGCGCCGAGGATTGCTGTCAAAACGTGTTGTTTTTTTCCACGATAATGCCCGACATCACATGGCGAATGTGACCAAACAACAGTTGTAGGAACTTTGACTGGGACGCGTTTGATCGTCCTCATTATAGCCCGGACCTCGCTCCTAGCGACTTTCATCTCTTCTTACACCTAAAATCTGTCCTCGGTGGTCAACACTTCAGCGATGATCATGAGCTAAAAGAACGTGTTACCACATGGTTCAGTACACAGGCGGCAACCTTCTATGAAGAAGGCATACAAATACTTGCGCCAAGCTATGACAAGTGCCTACAAAATTTCGGAAGCTATGTAGAAAAGTAGATTAACAGTTGCAGATTTCTGTACAATAAACATTTTTTTCTGTTCACGTTTGTTTTATATAACCAAACGGAACTTACTTTGTGGGCATGCCTCGTACATGCCTGCACGAAGGCACTTCTTACCAACATTGTTGAGAGAATCCTGTTAGTAGTCTTTAAATATGATTACACTAATGTCAAATCTTTTAATGATTATTTGCAATAAATTCATTTTAACGTAATATTATTATCTTACCATTGCCAGCTGTAGCTCTGTTGACAAAATATAATGACATACATATGTTTTTTATTTACCTTAACGTTACATGGGTTTGCTAAAAAGTGAGAACGATTTGATAGTTTTTGTTTTATACAGAAAACTGTAAATTTGTGTCTCACTATTTGTAAAGGAACTTTTATAAGCTGATGTAAACAACGCTGAGGAGCACGTACCGCTTGCACAAACCGCGTCGTTTCTACGGCCTTGCGCCTTCACGGTCTTTTCACGAGATATAGGTAGGAGAAAGCAGTATATTGCTTAACTTCTTATGGGCGAGTATGTTCAAGTAATTTAAAATGTAAGCGACACTGCGATGCGCAACGCCTCTCCTGTAGCGCATGCAACAGGAGCTGGAGAGGCCTGCCCGCGACGCTTTCCCGCTTTCTAGCGGACGCCGTCCCCCTGCGGGCCCGAGGTATTCCTGCCTGTCGTGAGAGGCGACTAACAGGAGTTTCACTCGTTTCGGCCTTTATGTGATGGTCCCCTGTAGGGTTTGACGTGCATTATTCGAAATTTTCCCGAAGAGCGAGCCAATTGGGGAAGGGCGCCTTACATGGTGCACTGTGTCCATCGTGCGTTGAGACCTTTCTCGTCGTCACATTTCAGTCCCGCTCATTCCCCATCTCTTGGGCGAGGACACCTTCCTGGGAGCGTTTTCCACCAAACGTTATGCAGGTCGCTTTCTGCGTCGACGATGACCGAGGACCTCTTTGCATCTGATGTCCAGCACTGTAGCCAGTCTGTTGTGGTAGGGCCGCCATGTACCCAGTTGGTTGTAGCCCCCTGACCACACAGGGATCGCTCTGCTGATGCCTGCGCCGTTAATTCCGAACGTATGCCAAGGGGTAGATGCGCATTCCCCAAGGCATCGGGACTCCTGGCTATGGCCATCCTGCCAGGTGGCTATTGCTGCAGCTGGATGGCGCCCGTGGGGAGGGCCCCCGGTCGTAGTGGGTGGCATCAGGGCGGATGACACGCGATGAAGCGTAATCCATCATCTCTTGCTGGTGTTGAAACATCAGCAGTCTCTAAACGTTCACGAGCTCAATTAAACGCACAGAAGTATGACCCCAAATCGTTCCCCTCGCTGCTCACACCGTGGGAGGAACGTCAGGATAAGGATGGCAGCGGATCTTATTCGCCCCGGTACCTTGTATATTCGAGAACTGATGGGGAATCGTTCATGACTATGAAGCCTCAGTTTTTTGTTGAGCATTTAGAGGACAAGTTTGGGGAGGTGGAGGGATTGTCCAAAATGAGATCTGGGTCAGTCTTGATCAAACCAGCATCCTCTGCCCAGTCACGGATGTTACTCGCTTGTGGGTTTTGCTATTTGGGGAGCAAAATAACTGATGATTTTCGAAGTAGAGAAGATATAAAATGTAGACTGGGAATGGCAAGGACAACGTTTCTGAAGAAGAGAAATTTGTCAACATCGAGTATAGATTTAAGTATCAGGAAGTCGTTTCTGAAAGTATTTGTATGGAGTGTGGCCATGTATGGAAGTGAAACGTGGACGGCAAATAGTTTGGACAAGAAGAGAATAGAAGCTTTCGAAATGTGGTGCTACAGCATAATGCTGTAGACTTGATGGGTAGATCACATAACTAATGAGGAGGTATTGAATAGAATTGGGGAGAAGAGGCACACGTTGACTAGAAGAAGGGATCGGTTGGTAGGACGTGTTCTGAGGCATCAAGGAATCACCAGTTCAGCATTGGAGGCAGCGTGGAGGGTAAAAATCGTAGGGGGAGACCAAGAGGTGAATACACTAAGCAGATTCAGAAGGATGTAGGTTGCAGTAGGTACTGGGAGATGAAGAAGCTTGCACAGGATAGACTAGCATGGAGAGCTGCATCAAACCAGCCTCTGGACTGCAGACCACAACAACAGGAAAGCATCTTTCCTCCAGAAGAGTCTTTCTTCCAGAAGCGTCTTTCCTCCAGATACCTACTGCAGACTGTCGCTGGAAGAGGAGCAAATTCTTTAGCCTACTCTACGTAGAATCCTTTAGGGATCCGATCAGGTGAAGTCGCCTTTCACATGTTGTCCGATTTCAGTTAATTTTTTATCTCATGGTCACTTGTTTCGATATCAGTCATTTTGACGGTCCTGCTTGACAAAGTCAACTCGTTTAACTATCTGGACGTAACCTTTCAGAGCGATATGAGGTGGGCCGAGCACGTGACAACTGCACCAGGGATGACGAATGGTCGACTTTAGTTTGCTGGGAGAATTTTAGGAAAGTGTGGTTTATCTGTAAAGGAGACCGGATGTAGGACGTTGGTGCGACCTGTTCTTCAGTACTGCTCGAGCGTTTGGGATCCATACCAGTTCGCATTGATGGAACACATCAAAGCAGTTTAGCGGCGGCTGCTAGATTTGGTACCAGTAGGTTAGGACAACACGTAAGTGTTGTTCGAACTCAAATGGGAATCCCTGGAGCGATTCGTTTCGAGAAACACTATTGGGAAAATTTAAAGAAGTGGCATTTGAAGCAGACTGCCGAATCATTCTACTGCCGCTAACATAGATCACGCGTAAGGACCACGAAGACAAGAAGGACTCGTACGGAGGCATAAAGACAGTTGTTGTAGCCTCGCTCTATTTGCGAGTGGAACAGGAAAGGAAGTGGCATGTAGTGGTACAGGGTACCCTCCACCACGCACTGTACGGTGGTCTGCCGAGTATCTATGTAGATGTAGATGTAGAACCTCAGTATGGTCTTCCTGAGTAAAAAATCTTGTCGACAAGGAGCTTGGCACGGTATGTGACATCTTTTATTCTTTTACAGAGTGCTACAGACTGGCAGATACTAAACCCGCCAACAGCCTCGTCGGTGGTAAGTTGGAGTTAGGTATCTTTTATGTTTGTAAGGTTTCCGCTTAATTAGCTCTGTCACAACACAGGTTGCAAATTTAAATGCTTGGGATGCAACGTCGATTTTTTCCGATATTTGTAGTGACACTCATTTGTTACAAAGAACGTGAACAATTCAAGAACATTGTGGCTTTGATTCTGCGTTAAATCATAACATTCGCAATCATAAAAGCTTCTTCAACCCTTTCAATACATTTTATTGCTTCCAGAGAAGGGAGGAAGTGTAGGATTTAGCGTCCAGACAACAGTGAAATCATTAGAGTTTATTTTATTCGAGTGGAAGACGTTAATGTATGGTTATTTTAATTAAAGTCGTAGTCATAAGTAAGAATATAAAAATACATTTCCCGCCGTTTCGTTCCAACGTGGGAAACCGCTACGGTTTCAGAAGACAACTGCGCTAAGGCGAGACGTACGGAAACGAGACACACGTCAACGGACAGAAGGCGCCTCCAAGTTTTTAACGCACATTACAGCTACTCAGCTCAGTATGAATACCGTTTGTGACTCAGCACACGTCAGTTCGAGAGTGCAGTTCGTTGACACAATGTGTTCGGGAAGGCGCGACAGCGGCCCGCTTTGGATATATGTTCATTGGGTTGCCTGTCTACAGGCGCGCGGATCCGACGACGTGACGAACAGAGTTAGCAGTGCGACTCGAAGATGGCGCAACCTGCAGCTGCAAACTTTATCTATAAGAGGGCTGAAAACCATTAGCAGGGTCCCCGTTACCAATGAGTCATCGACACATAGCAATAGCGTGCATCAAACTACCACTACTGCTATGATAATCTATGGTAGGACACATACCAGGTGTAGAAGTACGAAACCGGAATGGTGCTAGCCGTCAGTGTAGGGCCCGCGGCAGCGCGTCTGCAGCGCCATCTGCTTCCTGTAACGGCTGACGACGAATGTCAACACACAGAAACCCAAGTTCCATGCATCGGCATCTGTTTCAAACCCATAAACATGTCGAGCTTTGTCTCTACCAACTACGATTTGCGGACAACATTGTTTTTCTGTTATCATTTGTAAAAAACTGCTGCAGAGTCGCATCGAGTGCTCGACAAAGCTTTCGGCGAAAATGCTCTGGAGAAAACAGTGTTTCGAGTGGTTTATAAAATTCGAAAGTGGTAATTTGGACGTGAGAAACGACCTAAAACCACCTGAAAAGTTGGAAGATAACGAACTGCTGGCTTTATTGGATGAAGTTGAAACTCAGAATCAAAAGGAACTCGCGGGACAATTGAATTTGACGCAAGAAGCCGTTTCTCTTCGGCTGAAAGCTATGGGAACGGCGCAGAAAGTGGGAAAATGGATTCCTCATGAGCTGAATGAAAGACAGCTAGCAAATCGAAAGACCACTTGTGAAATGCTGCTCGCCAGATACAAAAGAAAATCGTTTCTCCTTCGAATAGTGACAGGTGATGAAAAATGGATATATTTTGAGAATCCTAAGCGTGGTAAATCACGGGTGAATACAGGCAAACCATCGACGTCCACTGCAAGACCAGATCGCTTTTGACAGAAGACAGTGCACTGTGTTTGGTTGCATCTGAAGGGTGTCATCTATTATGAGCTGCTGAAACCTGGTGAATCCGTTGACACTGATCGGTATCAAGAGAAAGTGGACGATTGAAATCGAGCATTACGTGAAAAACGGCCGGGATATGGAAAAAGACAACAAAAAGTCATATTGCTCCATGATAATGCCCCATCACACATAGCAAAACGGATGAGGGAAACGATCGTGGCGTCCAGTTGGGCAATACTAGGGCCTGCAGCTTATTCTCCACACTTGCGCCATACGATTAGCATCTATTTACGTCGCCGAACAGCGCTTCAATTTGTATGAAAATGTACAAAAGTGGCTCGCTGTATTGTTGGCTTCTAAAGAGGAAATTTTTTTGGCGTGGCATTCATAACCTGCCGAAGAAGAGGGTGAAATGTATAAATAACAATGGAGATTATTTTGAATAAAATATAATTTATCAGTTTCAAACAACAGACGTGTAATTATTGCAACTAAATTCAGGTTTGATGTTTCTACACCTGATATGTCCAATGGCAGTGAAAGGGCTATGCAGGCACCCACTGCTTTCACAAATTATAGGTACCTCCAAAAATTTACTTCCCAACGTCTGGCAGATCTGGACATAATCCATGCATCCGTACATATTATAAAAATGGATGTATGTATACAGCGTGTTCGGAATAGCGCCACGCGCAAACAAATGCTTATAATGAAAAAACTGAACATTTTATTTTGCTGGGTACATATGAAATCGTCGGAAACCCTCTCCGCCATTGTGATCCTCGCAATTTTCCGAACAGCTCTGAGTCGCACCGCACAAGCGCGCCAATCACAGGGATACCACCGATGCCTCCCTTCCAGCGGGATGGAGCCCCACCCCACTACCGGGGGGACGTCTCCACGAGACGTTTCTGGAGCCTTGTGTCGGAAGGGAGCCCCCAGTTGCCTGGTCCCCTCGCTCTCCCGAACTTACTGGAGTTCAGTGCATGGGCGTTTATCAAGGACATTGTTACAGAACAAATGTTCGACGCCTGATAGATCTGAGAGCACAGATCTACAGTACAAGCGGTGCTCACACTGAACTGTACCAACATGCATAAAAAGCTTCACCTCCTGTGTACAACATTAGACAAATAAAGTTATAAACCTTTATGGGTACTGAAATACGAACGACTGTTTTTGTATACCGGTAGACTAGACACCCTGTATGTGTGCACGGGTATGCAAGCATGTTCCACATCTCCTCCTAAACCGCTGGAGCGATTCCAACGAAATATGGTACTCAAACCACTTACTGTCTGGAAAGAACCTTTGTGGTGGTAAGAACCACGGGTGGGAGAGGTGAGAACCACTGCTGCCAACGAAGTGCTCACATCCATACTCCATTCATACAGTTTTTGACAACGGGTGCATTAAGTGAACTGCAACAAAGTTTATGCAGTATTTCAAACATTTACGAAGGTATTTGTCGCCAACAACCCCCACAAAATGATGAAAGGAAAAAAGTTTATCGCTGAGCACTATCATACCCAAAAATATCCGAACGACCTAACTTGTGCTTCGCTTGACCTGCATGCGGAATCTCGTCTTTTACATTGTGAGCTTATTTGTCCTAGCCATAACTGGAGCAATAAGGGCGGTGCTGCGGTGGTGCAGTATTTCGCTGACTGTTAGATAAAGTGGGGGCTGCTTTGGTTCCTGGTTCCAGTCTCGCTGGGGGATACATTTTTAGCCGTTTCGTGAACGAGCTACGAGTGGTCAATCAGGATATCAACATCAAAACTGTATTTATTTAATTTACGCAATGTCATATTTCCACACTACTTCGTTGTGATAGAGCACAGCAAGTAAACACAGACCATTTAGAAGTCCAGAATAAGTAATATATTACAAATTTGTGTTGTTATAGGCAAGCTCTTGTTACAGATACTTTATGTTTCATTAAAACAGACTTTTGTCATAAAGATATCATGGTAATCTGCATTCCATTGCAGGTAGTACAGTGCACATTTTAATGGCGATGTTCATTGGGCTTGTAGAAAAATATCCGCTACCAGTCACAATAGAAGGTTGTTTATTCGTCACACGACCGGTTTCGGCCTTGCGCCCATCTTCAGGTGTTTATACATTCGTTTACATGTTTGTACTGTTGGAGATCACTGTATAAATACAAAAAAAATTATTTGCTGGTGACTACACAAATACAAGTGGGGCAATTGTAAGTGGTAAGGCACCATTTGACGAAAATATATCTGTACTTACAAAAAGATGAAGCACCATTATTACAGTTATGCTGTGATGATAGTTTTGCCACTTAGTTACACACTTATGGTCATTTTCACGTCCATATATCAGGTATAGCTCCATATTACACTATTATGATGTGCACTACACTATGTTTACATACAAACATGTGGGCTGTGGTCAAAGAACTTCCATGTACCAGATGTAAAGATGTTGCTCACACAGAAACTCGTAGGTTCTGGTCAAAGAACTTAGCCACAGGAAGTGCAAAGGTGTTGCATATATAGAAATTTAAAAATTATCTGTCCTCCATAACAGTACACTCCATTGCCGGCCGGAGTGGCCGAGCGGTTCTAGGCGCTTCAGTCCGGAACCGCGTTGCTGCTACGGTCGCAGGTTCGAATCCTGCCTCGGGCATGGACGTGTGTGATGTCCTTAGGTTACTTAGGTTTAAGTAGTTCTAAGTGTAGGGGAGTGATTATCTCAGATGTCCCATAGTCTTCAGAGCCAGAGCCTCTGGGGAGGTGTCCGTGATGCACAACAGCCTTTCTGAGCCACCATAGGTAAAATATTGTGTTCACAGTACCCTTTGCCATTAAATCTTGTTAAGAAGTTAATATAAAGAGATAACTTGTCACCAGTAGGAATATTGCGTTGGAATTGTCAATGAGCCAACTGAAGATGAGCAAGCAAATATGAGTAAGTGATCACCCCTTCGATGTTCTTTTTATATTAAATTAGAAGAGACTTCTGAACCTTGTCTACTGATTGTAAATGATCACACTCCATCACACATGTCTGTTATTGAGGCTACCTGAATGTGCTAATCATTCATGAAACAAAAATGAATTTTCTGACATGTTTTGCCCAAAAGCACCCACCCAATACGCAGAGCAAAGGTTCAGAGCTGCCTCTGTAGCTCTCACCCCTCTACTAAACTCAAAGCGAACAATCTGTCGCAAATGTTAGACCTTTTTCCATTTGCGACTAAATTTTATCACACTTGAACAAGGATCATATGTTTCAGGCATGCAAAATCCGAGTCGTAACTGGGAGATAAATAACAAGTACACTCGTAGCGCCGCAACGAGTTCACGCAGTCGGAGGGAGGCGTGTGACGCTGGCGGCGGGCAGCGCGCGACGACGTGTCGGTGTAGCCGGCGGCCGCTGTGGGCTCAGCTCAGACTCTCCAGCTGAAACTGTCCAGATGAGGTGACCACCTGTGACGCAGCGACGAGATGGTTGGTGGAAATATTCCTGGAATTCTTTTGCTGTGGATTAGAAAATGAAACGAATTATGTTTGAGTTTCCATCAGACTGATTACTTTAGCAGATACCAGAAATGCGATTTACAGAAACTAGGGAATGGAGTGGAACGCGCGATTTTTCTTTCACAGAGAATGAAACTTATCACTGCAGCACGAGCAGATATGCTTCCGCTACACTCCGAGAAGACTGACAGAAATTCCTGCATACACTTCAGTTCCCTACGGTGTTGTCAGATGGTGGATGTGGCCAGATTTATAAATCTGAGGAACGGCTGGGCATATTGGGTGCCCTGAGAGCCCAGCTTTTATGTCTAATAGTGTGCTTTCCTGTCACCTCGATAAAATATTCTAAACCGCTTCCATGTAAGATGTGGCACTGAGTAAGTATAATTCATTGTTTGAACCCAGATTTGACGTTTGGCACCTAAGTTTTCTAATGTCACGTTCTGAGTCATCTAGATCAGGAAATATGGAGGTAATGAAACAAGGTACACCGCTACCTTAGTGCTAAGACTCGCTGGTTCATATGACGTCGGTTTGGATCTAGCTGGAGAAACACTGCGGTTTGTAAGTCTTTTACTCGCATTTTTATTCGATCTGCAAACGGTCACAACGACATTCAGTGACTAAATTATAAGGCAAGCTCTGCATCGTAAGCCAACTCACAACCTCCATTCAATACATTGCAGGGCTGAGCAGAATGTCTGTTTGGAAACATTGAGTTATTTCGGAAGAAAGGCTCAGAAAAGCTCCCAACGGGCCATTAATGACAGTAATGTGTGTGT
Source organism: Schistocerca nitens (assembly GCF_023898315.1). Classification (NCBI taxonomy): domain Eukaryota; kingdom Metazoa; phylum Arthropoda; class Insecta; order Orthoptera; family Acrididae; genus Schistocerca; species Schistocerca nitens. The sequence goes on from NC_064623.1 coordinate 228,906,032, forward strand.
TGTTTGTCATTTAGCGAATCATTACCCGAACGAACGTCACAGAAGAAATGAACATACTGGCACAAATCTGGAGGTGAGAAACGTATTGAATAGCAGAATTGCGAGCTTTTTCACATCTTTCTTTTGGTACCTGCATCAGATTCATTTCAAACTGTGTGATAGAATACATGCTTCAAACTTTTCAAGCCATTTTCTGCACGAGCGATTGCCACACGAGTAACTTCGTCACCACTGTGTCGAAAAATCATGTGTACTGTCTGCATTTCCGTCGAAAACGATCTGCGCCGCTTTCACTCGATATACACTCCTGGAAATAGAAATAAGAACACCGTGAATTCATTGTCCCAGGAAGGGGAAACTTTATTGACACATTCCTAGGGTCAGATACATCACATGATCACACTGACAGAACCACAGGCACATAGACACAGGCAACAGAGCATGCACAATGTCGGCACTAGTACAGTGTATATCCACCTTTCGCAGCAATGCAGGCTGCTATTCTCCCATGGAGACGATCGTAGAGATGCTGGATGTAGTCCTGTGGAACGGCAAGCCATGCCATTTCCACCTGGCGCCTCAGTTGGACCAGCGTTCGTGCTGGACGTGCAGACCGCGTGAGACGACGCTTCATCCAGTCCCAAACATGCTCAATGGGGGACAGATCCGGAGATCTTGCTGGCCAGGGTAGTTGACTTACACCTTCTAGAGCACGTTGGGTGGCACGGGATACATGCGGACGTGCATTGTCCTGTTGGAACAGCAAGTTCCCTTGCCGGTCTAGGAATGGTAGAACGATGGGTTCGATGACGGTTTGGATGTACCGTGCACTATTCAGTGTCCCCTCGACGATCACCAGTGGTGTACGGCCAGTGTAGGAGATCGCTCCCCACACCATGATGCCGGGTGTTGGCCCTGTGTGCCTCGGTCGTATGCAGTCCTGATTGTGGCGCTCACCTGCACGGCGCCAAACACGCATACGACCATCATTGGCACCAAGGCAGAAGCGACTCTCATCGCTGAAGACGACACGTCTCCATTCGTCCATCCATTCACGCCTGTCGCGACACTACTGGAGGCGGGCTGCACGATGTTGGGGCGTGAGCGGAAGACGGCCTAACGGTGTGCGGGACCGTAGCCCAGCTTCATGGAGACGGTTGCGAATGGTCCTCGTCGATACCCCAGGAGCAACAATGTCCCTAATTTGCTGGGAAGTGGCGGTGCGGTCCCCTACGGCACTGCGTAGGATCCTACGGTCTTGGCGTGCATCCGTGCGTCGCTGCGGTCCGGTCCCAGGTCGACGGGCACGTGCACCTTCCGCCGACCACTGGCGACAACATCGATGTACTGTGGAGACCTCACGCCCCACGTGTTGAGCAATTCGGCGGTACGTCCACCCGGCCTCCCGCATGCCCACTATACGCCCTCGCTCAAAGTCCGTCAACTGCACATACGGTTCACGTCCACGCTGTCGCGGCATGCTACCAGTGTTAAAGACTGCGATGGAGCTCCGTATGCCACGGCAAACTGGCTGACACTGACGGCGGCGGTGCACAAATGCTGCGCAGCTAGCGCCATTCGACGGCCAACACCGCGGTTCCTGGTGTGTCCGCTGTGCCGTGCGTGTGATCATTGCTTGTACAGCCCTCTCGCAGTGTCCGGAGCAAGTATGGTGGGTCTGACACACCGGTGTCAATGTGTTCTTTTTTCCATTTCCAGGAGTGTATTTCTTTTTCATGGAAAAGGTGTGACATTACATACCATGTCATACCATTACTTAAGCGTAGTGTATGCGATTGGTAGGCGCAGTGGTTAAGGCGGTCAATTTCTAATCTTCAGGAGTTTTGAATCCTGTCACTTCCATGAAATTTAATTAGTGGCAAGAGTTATTAGCTGAGTAACACAAAATGGTTCAAATGGCTCTGAGCACTATGGGACTTATCTTCTGACGTCATCAGTCCCCTAGAACTTAGAACTACTTAAATCTAACTAACCTGAGGACATCACACACATCAATGCCCGAGGCAGGATTCTAACCTGCCACCGTAGCGGTCGCACGGTTCCAGACTGTAGCGCCTAGAACCGCTCGGCCACCCCCGGCTCAGTAAGACAGCGAGAATTTTTAAGTAAGCATAGTTTTAAAGTATTACGCCTACACCGCCGGTCTTGCACGTACTGTGGTTGTGTCTCTTTTGCACTTTCGTCAGTATGCTTTTTCTCGACGAAGAAAAACTAAATATTTTTTTGTTTGATGCCTTCATCAGCACTGAAGTCATGGATCATGTGCCACAAAAAATACTTTAATGTTTGTCGTAAAATAATTTAAAATAAAGAGTCTATTGAACGACTGAAAAGAGTCGAATAGAATGCCATGTTTTTACACGTAATCTGCTCCACTTTTCTATAAAAAAAAAGAAAAAAGAGAGAGAGAGACAAACGAATTTTTCTCCAGTTCGAGAGACAACAAAACGTTCATTTACCATAAATAATTTCTCTCTAACGGCACAATACTTCGATACCCGGCCCTCTCTACTCCTGCATTTAGCAGCCAGGAAACAGACGCATCAGGTTTCCTGATGAATTGTTCTGTGAAAATTCTTCCCATAGGTCATGAACTGCTTCAGACAGCGACGTCTTGGTTGTTCGTGCTGGTCTTCTACACCTAATAATTTCTCCATCTCTGCCCGTACTTGCTGTGAGGGATTGAGGTCAGCACATTTGGGAGGTCAATCCAACAGCCCAGCATCTCCGTTCATTTGAAACCAGTGTTTCACACACTTCGCTGTGTGGACAAGAGAACTGTCATGTTGGAAGATCATTCCCTTTCCCCAAAATCTTTGACGAAAAGAAGGAAACATTACGTTATCCAGAATTCCATAGTAGTGATGACCAGAAAAAGGACCGTCCAGTTTCCGCAGAACGCCGCAACCATTCGCCGCGATCTAAATATTTGGGCAAATGCCTCTAAAAATGACTAAGAAGCATTAAATGCTTGCTTCAAGCACACTTATAGCAGCAGCAGAGCGAAGAAGTTAATAGCGATAATGGCGGTAATAATCGAAGTATTTTTGTAACTTCACACTCGTGAATGGTATTTCTCGATCTAAGAAATTTGTTGAAATAGTGAAAATTTCAAAATAACTTACAGTCAAGGCTATGATGGCTAAAAGTATTTTTACATCCTGCTAATGTGACAATAGCATAATTTCCGTGTCAGAAGCCGGTTCAAAATGGTTCAAACGGCTCTGAGCACTACGCGACTTAACTTCTGAGGTCATCAGTCGCCTAGAACTTAGAACTACTTAAACCTAACCTAACCTAAGGACATCACACACATCCATGCCCGAGGCAGGATTCGAACCTGCGACCGTAGCGGTCACTGGGCTCACTGGGGTCACTGTCAGAATCACTTACGTATTGATCTCCTACCTCTTCAATGTTTATAACAGATGCATTATGTTCAGCCTTTTCATCAGAGTCCTCAGCAGATTCTACTGTTGCTGTTATTTGCTATATGTGAAACGTCTGAACTATCACCTGCTGTTGCATCTGCGAAATGGGAATGATAATTTATTAATAACAAGCTGTAACTATATTATTTTCCGTGCAAATTAATGAAAAGGAATTAAACAGCATCACGTTATATTTCAAACCGATAAATAATCTTACAAATAAGGTCTCTGGGACACATGTGTCCCACTAATTTTTTTTTTTTCGAGTGTAAAATAATACAGTCGCTGATAAGTACATTCGACAGTGTATTTGTACTAAAAATGAATATTACGTTAGTAATAAGACGACTTACTTACTTCAGACATCTCTATAAAGTGAGAAATGATGAAAACTGTAGCCGGCCGAAGTGGCCGTGCGGTTAAAGGCGCTACAGTCTGGAACCGCAAGACCGCTACGGTCGCGGGTTCGAATCCTGCCTCGGACATGGATGTGTGTGATGTCCTTAGGTTAGTTAGGTTTAACTAGTTCTAAGTTCTAGGGGACTGATGACCTCAGCAGTTGCGTCCCATAGTGCTCAGAGCCATTTGAACCATTTCATGAAAACTGTGGTATGACACAAATCAGTGAAGTTGCAGTGGCCATATGCATGCTCCAATCAACGAAAGTAGTCATAGCCTCCTCTGGTGCCTGTGCAGTGCAGTCCAGATTTTTTCTTAGGTTCATTACAGTCCTCCCTAGATGGCAGCAACTTGCAGAGCAGGATAATATACATCCCGACACTCTAATTTGTGCTCAAAGTTAGTGGGACATATATGACCCATCATCCACGAAAGGGTTAGTAGTGGCTGGTTGCTGTTTTCTTCTCTGTAAGAATTAACCTACATACATTAGAAAGTTCATTTTATTCAATGAGCCAATGGTCATTTAAGGCCACAGGTGTCTTTTTTTTATTTGAACTTGAGACGATGGAAAATTTGGTGCTGGACTGTAATCCGAACAGATATCTCCTCTCCCATGGTGTATGACCCACAAGGAACGATACGGTTCGACCATTTCGTTGTTTTCCACAAGATGGCAACTTCCTCTAGGTCTCCCCGAAAGGTACAAGTGTGGGCTTCAATCTTGGTCCGTCACAAATATGTCCATGGTTTCAATTCAAGCCGTACCATTTGCAAACCGAACTGAAAGTGATAAATAATTTTCGTTTTTAATGTGTTTTCATATTTTGGCAACAATAACGACATGTGCCGTTATCTCTAGTCAAACACCGCTACGGTCGCAGGTTCGAATCCTGCCTCGGGCATGGATGTGTGTGATGTCCTTAGGTTAGTTAGGTTTAAGTAGTTCTAAGTTCTAGGGGACTGATGACCTCAGATGTTAAGTCCCATAGTGCTCACAGCCATTTGAACCATTTGAACCATCTAGTCAAACATGCACACATCTCACAACTGGTGCACAAATGAATCGTGAATAAAAAACAACGGAGATAGGTGCTCGTTTCGACTCCAGTTAGGCTAAGAAATTGTATGCTTATTTCAAATTCAAATCCTCGCTGCAGGCGAAAAATTTTTGAAATTTGTGGTAAGATCTTATGGAAACAAAACTGATGAGATCATCGGTCCCTAAGCTTACACACTATTTAATCTTACTTAAACATACGCTAAGGACGACACACAAACACACACGCCCGAGGCAGGGCTCGACCCTCCGACGGGGGGAGCAGGTGAAAAAAACTTGGATATCTGACATATTACTTTATTTAGTTAACAAGCTGATAACGTACTGGTTTCGAGTCACGATCGCGAAACTTAACATCATGACACTTCGCTTTAAACACGCATCATCTTTGACACTCGAAATTATATTCAACGTTTTTTGTGGCTGATTAACTGTAAGATAAGAGTGTTGACAAGTTTCCAGGCAGCGTACAAAAATTTTCAGGTTCAGATCTGCTGACTGATACTGGTGAAAACTTCGATATTTCTGAACTCTTTACGCGTAGTCACTAACGATAAACGTTGCTATGATTGCATCTCGGACAGGCACGGAAGATTTGCTTGGTTACAATGGCTACAGGTGTTTGGTTTCAATACAGATCCAGAACATAAGAGTTTGTCCTGTTGTTTAAAGTTCAAGCATCTGTATAAATAGTTGCTTAGTCGTGAGTGTTGAGAAATTACTGGAGATAAGATATTAATTTTGAGGCTGCCATGGACCGCTTGCCGCTGTTAACCGCATTCCTTTTAACTGGTTAATTCAACATTCAGTTTACGACAAACCACTCGTATAAATAACGACGTTTCACAGGTTTGGGAGTTCCTTTTCAAGAGTAAAAATACTTCGAATCGTCATAGAAGTTCAGGAGTCCCCGTATTGTCTCAAAATTTCTTGTTGGTAAAATTATTTTATTTTGCCTGAAGTTGCTGGAACGTCGGAGACAGTTAACTCAAATTCTAATGAGTCTGGTAGCGATTTTGAAATGTCGGACCTGTAATAAAACTGAGTTTACAAGCCGTATGGACTGTGTCATCTCCAATGATCGATCTCTTAGTATTTTTGACATTGTGGTGTTGATTTACATCTGGAGTGATTACCTTAAAGGACAGTGTTCTCTAGTGCTCTCGTGTGGTATCCATTTTGTATTTTCAAACGACTGTACTGCAAAGAGATTGGAGAACCTGAAAGACAGCAACGTTATGTGGGCTGCATGCAGATCAGGCGAGACGCAAGCCAAGTCGTAATTCAAATGGTTCAAATGGCTCTAAGCACTATGGGACTTAACATCTGAGGTCATCAGTCCCCAAGACTTAGGACTACCTAACTAACCTAAGGACGGCGCATACATCCATGCCCGAGGCAGGATTCGAACCTGCGACCGTAGCAGCAGCGCGGTTCCGGACTGAAGCGTCTAGAACCGCTCGGCCACAGCGGCCGGCCAAGCCAAGTCGTTCGGATACTTTTGTATATAATAGTACATTTTCGCTATTCACGCAGTACTAATTCTTTACTGCTAACTCATTTCGCTGATATTACCCAAATATAGGACTGGACGTACCTACAATGTCACTTCATTGCAGGACGCAGAGTTCAGGAGACACTATACCATAAACATAGAGCTACGTGAATATTAAACTGCAGTGCGTAACGTCGGTTTCCGGGATGTTGAATCTCAGGGTATATCCGAGTTCTTTAATTCACATCGTGGCGCGTCCTTGTTCCAGAAGCAATGTAATATTTATTTCATCTAATAAGATCTCAATAGCTGTAAGATATCGATTTAATAATCATTCAATCAGAACTAGCTTCAGAAGCATAAAGTCACTACTTCAGGTGAGAAACAGGTGAACCTACAGGAGATACAATGTTTATAATTAGAACTAATCTTAGCTTAACTGTATCAAAGTGCCACGTTGTCAATTACGAGATGAGGGGTACGAGCCTTAAACTGTGATTAGATCTCCATTGGGGCAAATAACAGATGTCCCCTATCTTTCTGCTTGAACCTGGGGTACAAAAAAAACGCAGTCGCCATCCATAAAATGGTAGAGGACAGGAGGCAATACTAAACCCCAACAAAGAAAATAATGGTAAGGACTGAATGCTAAGAAACGGACGAGATTCCACACTAGAACCAGCTTCCTAGCCAGAGGACTGAACAAACCACAGGACGTGAATCGGCCAGGGTACAGGCGTAACACATTCTGAGTGTGCGGGTCATGTCCGCGGAAGACTATGCAGGCGCGCATGCGCGGAACCGGAGGGCCATCAAGCAGTGGTTGGGATCAAAGAGAAAATTAACTGTATACCCGCATAAGAGGATAGGGGAACGTAAGTACAAAACAAAAATCCAGAATCACCGCTGTGTAACAAGTAAAATTGATAAACAAATACAATACAAGACAAAAAGCACGACGCATCACAAAGGACATATGCAGATTGGTCACAAACCGATATTCATACAGGTATAGACGGAACACGCAAAGTTGTAAACTTTGACGGCCGATTGATGAATGCGCGACGCGGCAGCACAGTTGACAAGGATAGTGAACAGGGGACAGGGTATAAAGTCTTTGTGAGTAAAATTCCAAGTGCTCAGCTCGACACTAACTATGCCTCACAAACAGACGCGTGAATAATATTCGCCAGTGTCAGCATTTGAGAGATGACGTGTAGTTCGGCTCAAAGAATCCGGTTGGAATAGTCCGTGGATCGCTCGACATTTGAGTAGAAGCAATACCACTATTCCACGATGTTGGAAGGAATGGGAGAAGAACGGCTGAACACAACGTCAAGAAGAGGAGGCGAGACGGTGAGGCACGAGCCATCGTCACAGCCACAGGGCCCACTAACGGACGGCTCACAGAAAGAGGGCAGAGGTCACGACGCCCCCTCCGCCGACTACCGTTGACATCTGTACACTGTTGTTGTTGTTGTTGTGGTCTTCAGTCCTGAGACTGGTTTGATGCAGCTCTCCATGCTACTCTATCCTGTGCAAGCTTCTTCATCTCCCAGTACCTACTGCAACCTACATCCTTCTGAATCTGCTTAGTGTATTGATCTCTTGGTCTCCCTCTACGATTTTTACCCTCCACGCTGCCCTCCAATGCTAAATTTGTGATCCCTTGATGCCTCAAAACATGTCCTACCAACCGATCCCTTCTTCTAGTCAAGTTGTGCCACAAACTTCTCTTCTCCCCAATCCTATTCAACACCTCCTCATTAGTTACGTGATCTACCCACCTTATCTTCAGCATTCTTCTGTAGCACCACATTTCGAAAGCTTCTATTCTCTTCTTGTCCAAACTGGTTATCGTCCATGTTTCACTTCCATACATGGCTACACTCCATACAAATACTTTCAGAAACGACTTCCTGACACTTACATCTATATTTGATGTTAACAAATTTCTACAAAATTGTTAAGGCTTTCGTGGCCACTTGTTGACAAACTGCCTATTGGCTTCTGTCTCGGGTTCTTCGGCCGACGTTCATCTAATGATTTTTCTGACGTTTCGCCAGCACGAGTGGCTGGCATTGTCAAAGCAATGGAGGGTGAAGCTTTGACAATGCCAGCCACTCGTGCTGGCGAAACGTCAGAAAAATCATTAGATGAACGTCGGCCGAAGAACCCGAGACAGAAGCCAATAGGCAGTTTGTTAACAAATTTCTCTTCTTCAGAAACGATTTCCTTGCCATTGCCAGTCTACATTTTATATCCTCTCTACTTCGACCATCATCAGTTATTTTACTCCCTAAATAGCAAAACTCCTTTACTACTTTAAGTGCCTCATTTCCTAATCTAATTCCCTCAGCATCACCCGATTTAATTTGACTACATTCCATTATCCTCGTTTTGCTTTTGTTGATGTTCATCTTATATCCTCCTTTCAAGACACTGTCCATTCCGTTCAACTGCTCTTCCAAGTCCTTTGCTGTCTCTGACAGAATTACAATGTCATCGGCGAACCTCAAAGTTTTTAATTCTTCTCCATGAATTTTAATACCTACTCCGAATTTTTCTTTTGTTTCCTTTACTGCTTGCTCAATATACAGATTGAATAACATCGGGGAGAGGCTACAACCCTGTCTCACTCCCTTCTCAACCACTGCTTCCCTTTCATGCCCCTCGACTCTTATAACTGCCATCTGGTTTCTGTACAAATTGTAAATAGCCTTTCGCTCCCTGTATTTTACCCCTGCCACCTTCAGAATTTGAAAGAGAGTATTCCAGTTAACGTTGTCAAAAGCTTTCTCTAAGTCTACAAATGCTAGAAACGTAGGTTTGCCTTTTCTTAATCTTTCTTCTAAGATAAGTCGTAAGGTTAGTATTGCCTCACGTGTTCCAACATTTCTACGGAATCCAAACTGATCTTCCCCGAGGTCCGCTTCTACCAGTTTTTCCATTCGTCTGTAAAGAATTCGTGTTAGTATTTTGCAGCTGTGGCTTATTAAACTGATAGTTCGGAAACTTTCACATCTGTCAACACCTGCTTTCTTTGGTATTGGAATTATTATATTCTTCTTGAAGTCTGTGGGTATTTCGCCTGTCTCATACATCTTGCTCACCAGATGGTAGAGTTTTGTCATGACTGGCTCTCCCAAGGCCATCAGTAGTTCTAATGGAATGTTGTCTACTCCCGTGGCCTTGTTTCGACTCAGGTCTTTCAGTGCTCTGTCAAACTCTTCACGCGGTATCTTATCTCCCATTTCATCTTCATCTACATCCTCTTCCATTTCCATAATACTGTCCTCAAGTACATCGTCCTTGTATAAACCCTCTATATACTCCTTCCACCTTTCTGCCTTCCCTTCTTTGCTTAGAACTGGGTTGCCATCTGAGCTCTTGATATTCACACAAGTGGTTCTCTTCTCTCCAAAGGTCTCTTTAATTTTCCTGTAGGCAGTATCTATCTTACCCCTAGTGAGACAAGCCTCTGCATCCTTACATTTGTCCTCTAGCCATCCCTGCTTAGCCATTTTGCACTTTCTGTCGATCTCATTTTTGAGACGTTTGTATTCCCTTTTGCCTGCTTCATTTACTGCATTTTTATATTTTCTCCTTTCATCAATTAAATTCAATATTTCTTCTGTTACCCAAGGATTTCTATTAGCCCTCGTCTTTTTACCTACTTGATCGTCTGCTGCCTTCACTACTTCATCCCTCAGAGCTACCCATTCTTCTTCTACTGTATTTCTTTCCCCCATTCCTGTCAATTGTTCCCTTATGCTCTCCCTGAAACTCTCTACAACCTCTGGTTCTTTCAGTTTATCCAGGTCCCATCTCCTTAAATTCCCACCTTTTTGTAGTTTCTTCAGTTTCAATCTGCAGTTCATAACCAATAGTTTGTGGTCAGAATCCACATCTGCCCCTGGAAATGTCTTACAATTTAAAACCTGGTTCCTAAATCTCTGTCTTATCATTATATAATCTATCTGATACCTATTAGTATCTCCAGGATTCTTCCAGGTATACAACCTTCTTTTATGATTCTTGAATCAAGTGTTAGCTATGATTAAGTTATGCTCTGTGCAAAATTCTACAAGGCGGCATCCTCTTTCATTTCTTCCCCCCAATCCATATTCACCTACTATGTTTCCTTCTCTCCCTTTTCCTACTGACGAATTCCAGTCACCCATGACTATTAAATTTTCGTCTCCCTTCAGTACCTGAATAATTTCTTTTATCTCGTCATACATTTCATCAATTTCTTCATCATCTGCAGAGCTAGTTGGCATATAAACTTGTACTACTGTAGTAGGCATGGGCTTTGCGTCTATCTTGGCCACAATAATGCGTTCACTATGCTGTTTGTAGTAGCTAACCCGCACTCCTATTTTTTTATTCATTATTAAACCTACTCCTGCATTGCCCCTATTTGATTTTGTATTTATAACCCTGTAATCACCTGACAAAAAATCTTGTTCCTCCTGCCACCGAACTTCATTAATTCTCACTATATCTAACTTTAACCTATCCATTTCCCTTTTTAAATTTTCTAACCTACCTGCCCCATTAAGGGATCTGACATTCCACGCTCCGATCCGTAGAATGCCAGTTTTCTTTCTCCTGATAACGACGTCCTCTTGAGTAGTCCCCGCCCGGAGATCCGAATGGGGGACTATTTTACCTCCGGAATATTTTACCCAAGAGGACGCCATCATCATTTAATCATACAGTAAAGCTGCATGTCCTCGGGAAAAATTACGGCTGTAGTTTCCCTTTGCTTTCAGCCGTTCGCAGTACCAGCACAGCAAGGCCGTTTTGGTTAATGTTACAAGGCCAGATCAGTCAATCATCCAGACTGTTGCCCCTGCAACTACTGAAAAGGCTGCTGCCCCTCTTCAGGAACCACATGTTTGTCTGGCCTCTCAACAGATACCCCTCCGTTGTGGTTGCACCTACGGTACGGCCATCTGTATCGCTGAGGCACGCAAGCCTCCCCACCAACGGCAAGGTCCATGGTTCATGGGGGAAGATCTGTACACTAACAAGTACGTTTGCAGTGTTTCCGGGTTCATTCGTCCTGAAATCTCAGACTGGAGTAGAACTGTCTTCAGCGCTGAGTCCCGCTTCGAACTCAGCCACGGTGGCCAGCGAAGGCGCCCCCGGCTGCACTGCAATAGCGACCCGACATCCACGATTGATGATCTGGTGCGCCATTTCATTTCGTAGCAGGAACGCCGGCACCGCGACAGCACAGTCGTGCGTCCGCGGTATTCTGCACCCTGTTTGTTGCCCTTCGCCGTAAGCCATCCTGGCCTTATATTTCAGCCAGATGATGCCCGCCCGCCCAGGGCCAGAGATACTACTGTTCACCATCGTGCTTGCCAAACCATATCTCGGCCACAAAGGTCGCCGGACCTCTCTGCAGTTGACAACGTCTGGAGCAGTGTCCGTAGGGTCCTCCAAACAGCTCGGTATTTTGCGATCTAACACGCCAGTTAGGCATCCCGCAACTTTATTTTTTTCCCCTTGGAGTGTGTAAAGTCCGTTACCAGTATCACATGCAGTTGTTTCAGTGTTAAGTAACACAGCACAATTTTTGCAACAATGTAGAAAGTAAGTAATAGGTGCGAACTGACTACAAAATATCAGTAAAAAAAATCTACCGCGTCAAAAAGACAGGTATGTGTTGAACATGGAACCACGTCTTAAAAATAAACAAAAACTTTAAAAACCGAAGCTGAAAGACGCCACATCAAAAATCCGGATACACCTGCCCAATATGCGTGTAGGGCCCCCGCGAGCACGCAGAAGTGCCGCAACAGACGTGTCATGGCCTCGACTAGTGTCTGAAGTAGTTCTGAAGGGAAGTGACACCGTGAATCCTGCAAGGCTGTCCATAAATCCGTAAGAGTACGGTGGATTGCACGTCCCTTCTGAACAGCACGTTGCAAGGCATCCCAGTTATGCTCAATAATTTTCATGTCTGGGGAGTTTGGTGGCCAGCGGAAGTGTTTGACTTAAGAAGAGTGGAGCCACTCGGTAGCAATTCTGGGTGTGTGGGATGTCGCATCGTCCTGCTGGAATTGCCCAAGTCTGTCGGAATGCACAAAGAACATGAATGGATGCAGGTGATCAGACAGGATGATTCCGTACGTGTCACCCCTCAGAGTCGTATCAGGTGCCTCATACCACTCCAGCTGCACACGCCCCACACCATTACAGAGCCTCCACCAGCTTGAACAGTCCGCCGCTAACTTGCAGGGTCCATGGGTTCGTGAGGTGTCCACACCCGTACACGTGCATCTCCCCGATACAATTTCAAACGAGACTCGTCCGATCAGGCAACATGATTCGAGTCATCGACAGTCCAATGTCGTTGTTGACGGGCCCAGGTGCGTAAAGCTTTGTGTCGTGCACCCATCAAGGGTACTCGAGTGGGCCTTCGGCTACGAAAGCCGGTTCGCACGCTGACACTTGTCGATGACCCAGCACTGAAATCTGCAGCAATTTGCGGAAAGGTTGCACTTTTGTCACGTTGAATGATTCTCTTAAGTTGTCGTTCATTCTGTTTTGCAGGATGCTTTTCCGGCAGCAGCGATGTCGGAGATTTGATGTTTTTCCCGATTCCTGATATTCACGGTACACTCGTGAAATGGTCTTACGGGGAAATCTCCCAATTGGTCGCTACCTCGGAGATGCTGTGTCCCATCGCTCGTCCGCCGACTATAACACCACGCTGACAGTCACTTAAATCTTGACAACCTGCCATTGTAGCAACAGTAATCGATCTGAATGCGCCAGAAACTTGTTGTCCTACACATGCGTTGCCGACCGCAGCGCCGTATTGTGCCAGTACACATCTCTGTATTTCAATACGCATGCCTATACCAGTTTCTTCGACGCTTGAGTGTATATCCTAAAACCGATTACGGTCATATAAAATCAAAAAGCTGACTATCCAGTCCTCAGAGAAATACATTTCCGGCAATTCACTTCCGTGGACAAGACCCGCATACTCAGGATGTATTATACCAGTGTTTTGGCCGTTTCATGGCCTGTGGCTTGCGGACTCCACTTTCTGGTAAGCTGGATCTACTAGAATTTCTTCTCCATTTCCTTAAATTCGGTCCTTTCCACCGTTTTCTTTGAAGGGTTTTGTATTTTTCTTTTCTGTCATGTTATGGATGACGTGTGCGTGTTTTGTACGCCAATTTCAAGCAGGAGGATAGGGGGCGTCTATTATTTAGAGATCTAATCACACGTGGTAAGTGACACTGGAGCACTTTAATACTGCAGGTAGCTAAGGTTGTGTCCTTTGTGTCGTCTATAGAGTGACTTGTTCTTCACTTGAAGAAGTAACTTTATGGTCACGGAACTAGTTGTGACTGCCCCATATACCAAGGGATGTGTAATCAAATATTTGTCTGGACAATCTGTTTTTGTCCATTCTGTACAGGTATCCAAAAATATCAACCCCCTTTTCCTCATGATCTCCGAGATTTTGTCCCCCTTCTGGTCGATTTCCGCGTTGCTCAGAAGTTTCCATCCGCCCACAGTCTGGAATGCGTCCACGATTTTGCGTACAATTCTCCATTTCAGGATTTGCAACTTCTCTAGCTTGTGGTCCACTGAGGGGCATTCACTGACGTACAGGTATTCTGATCTGACCACAGTACTACAGCATCTTAGTTCGGTGTTCCAGAAAATGTACTTTTTGTTGTAAAAGTTTTTAATCCGTACATATGCCCTCTCCATGTTTGGGGTTCAACCGCCTTTCACAGCTCCTTATAGCCCATTTTCTTGTTTGGTCTCACTGAGGAATTTGACTTTGTTTAGCTTTGTGATTTGGCCTATCTGTGTTTTAAAGAATTTTGGTCCATATTTGTCATTCGTCATGAATTTGGGCTTTTCTGTCAAGACCATCTGCTGATTATCATTCCTAGTGGGCCAACCTGGATGATCGCTCTTGCCCTGACGTTTGCGAGAGTACCGCAAAATCATCTGTGAAGGCCAGGCAGTCATCCCCCGAGTTTTTCCATAAGTATGTAAGATG